>NC_133483.1:18372468-18429427 GCF_025370935.1 Choristoneura fumiferana
CGTAGTCATGCATGAAGGCTGGAGGTCTGCGATCTCTTGCTGAACGCCGAAGTTGGCTGATTCCTGCATTAGATCAATGTTGGCAGGCGGGTCTTGAACGGCAGAGATTTTTCGGATTGGTTATCGTCAACTTCGTCATCTGAAGGTCATCGTCAACAGCTCGTGGTGCTGGAGCTAACGATCTATTGGAGACTGTTGTCTCTCGCCCATCAGGCAGTCTTATAAAGGAGTATTCTGGATTACTCTGCAACAATTGGACTTCCTGTACAGCGGGGTCATACTTGGAGCTTCTTTACGTGCCTTTTATAAATACGGTCAGGCGAATGTAGCCAAGTCGGCAAAGATTGTCCGTTTTTGCGAACGGCGTGGGTGATTGACATGCGCTCATGCGGCGTTGTGTTGTGCTCGTACACAGGAGAGATCTTATAGAGTGGCAGCGCCGGTAGCAGTGCCTTTTTCCCAGTTTACTATTATCCATTGTTTGATTTGAGTTTAGTTGGATCGTTCGCCACAGTGTGGTTGAGACGTTCAACCTGTCCATTTCCTGGGGATTGTAAGGTGTAGTGCGGCTGCATGATATCCCGACGGAAGACAAGAATTGTCTAAGTTCGTCTGATAAGAAAGATGTACCCTGTCGGAGTGGATGTACGCTGGAGTACCAAAGTGGAGAACAAGTCTTCGAGACAGTTGATTACCGTTCTTGAAGATACATCCTTACACGCATAAGCGAAGGGAAAACGACTAAACTCATCAATTATTGTCAGTATGTATCGGTTCCTGGGTGCTAGAATGGTTGGTCCCTTAAAATCAATGTTTAATCTTTCAAAAGCGGCTGTCGCTTTGATAAGATGTCCTTGATATTTCATGTAACGTGGTTTTTTTTCCGCACAAGTTGGGCATGCGGGCGTCATTCGTTTTACATCCTCTACGGAGTACGGTAGGTTCTTTGATCTGACCAATGAACCATGCGCGTGACCCCTGGATGGCAGAGATTTCGGTGTAGTTCCACTAGTTTAGAGTTAGAAGCGGCAGTATTTATTTGCATGCATACTCGTGAAAGTGCGTCCGCGGCGAAGTTATGTTTCCCGGGTCGGTAGAACTATATCATATTTGAAACACGAGAGCTCCAACGCCACCTTTCGATCTTTTCGTTCTTTATTTTGTTAGAGTGTGTTTGATTGAACATGTATGCGACAGATTGCTGATCTGTAATGAGTAAGAAATGTCTTGCTATCAGGAAATGTCTCCATTTTCGCAAAGCTTCGACTATGGCGCAGGCCTCTTTCTCAATCGAAGGTTGCCTTTTCTCGGAGTCGTTGAGAGAACGAGAGAAGAATGCGACAGGACGACCTTTTGTGATAGGGTGCTGCGATAGCAAAATCGGAAGCGTCTGTCTCAACTGAAAATATTTCACTGTCGTCGATTCCTGCTAATGCGATTTCGATATATCAGTTTTAAGGTTTTGAAAGGCAGTGATAGCTTCTTGAGATAATGGAAAAGTGACTTCGATTAAAGGTCTGATTTTCGTAGAAAAGTTGTCGACCCACTTTGAATAGTGGGCGAAGAGACCGAGCGCTCTCTTCAGTGTAGCAGTATCAGTGGGGATTGGAAGATTCGTTAGCGTTCCAATCGAGACTTGTCCGGCTTTATAACGTTGTGTGCGATAGTATATCCAAGCAAGTTGATTGACTCTGATTCAAATGTGCATTTGTTCATGTTTAAGGTTAGTTTGTATTTTTCAGCGGCCTTCATGAACATTTCAAGATTTTTGTCATGGTCGGATTTGTCCTTACCGCAGACAGTTACGTCGTCAAGGTAAGCGAAGTACCTTTAAGTTTTTCAGTGTCATTATGTAGGTATTGTAAGGTTCTTTGAAAGGCCGCCACTCCATTCGTTACGCCAAAACGGTATTCTTGTAAACTGGGTAGAGATTACCACAGCTTCGAATGCAGTGTAAACTTTTTCTTTCGGTAAGATGGGACTTGGTGGTAAGCACTTTTGAGATCGATTTGACTGTAAACGTTGTATTTTGCCACTTTGTTATGATAGAATCAATGCTCGAGAGAGGGTAAGCGTCTAGGTCTGTAAATCTGTTGATTGTTTGCGAGTGTCGATGACGAGGCGCTTACGGTGATGGCCTCCGCAGCAACGAGTACTAGTTACCTTAGATTCCATTACATAGTTACATACAGGTCGACCTAATAAAAGCGTGTTAATAAAAAGCCAGAGTCTGAGGTAACAAACACAATAAAACAACCGAATTGAGAACCTCTTCTTTTTAACATAGATAAACTAAACGACGGAGTTTATTATGGATAAATATGATTATTATTGTACTGACGACGTTGCGGTCAGCTCGGGTTGCGCGATTTGCGCAGGCGCCAGACACGTGACACCCGGCATGAGGCCGCCTGGTGTGACTCACGCTTTACATCTTTATCTTTACACATTCATAGATACAACGGAGGAAACTGAATCGTGTAATACTAAGATGCAATCTTTTAACAACCAATTTCATAATTGATTCAGGCGTATAGGTAGGTATGTACTTTGTGGAGGTCCCTACGGAGGTCCATATCAATCATTAAAATTTAATTTATATGTAAAGGATGTCCCAAAAAGGACGCAAGATTTGAAATTGATGAAAAAGTTTTTTTTTTTGGTTATAATATATAATTGTATATAAAATCTTGAAATACATAAAATAGGGTTATTTGTGGAATAATACTTCAGGCAAATGTCCTCCTAGGCTTTGCTGGCACATACGCACTCTTTTGACAAAATTTTCTATGACCATTTTGCATAGTTGCGGCTGAATTTCTCCAATGCAGCGTCGAATTTCCTCTTTTAAAGCATTGCCATTTGAACGGCTTGTTTTTGGAGTGTTTTTGGACGACCAGTGGAATGAACATCATGAATTGATCCACTCTCCCTGAATTTTGCAACCACTCTGCTGATGAAGTTGATGAAGTCAAGTCAATATTCCGACCATATTTTGCACGGAATTTTCGAACCGTACACGCCAAACTTCTTTTGAAATATTGTTCAATAATATTAATGCGTTGATCTTTCGTAAAACCCGCCATTTTTACAAACCCTAAACATTCAGCTGTCAAATAGTTTTTTTTAGGGTTGCCAGCACTAAAATACAAAAATGGCGGCAAATTTGAATCTTGCGTCCTTTTGGGGACACCCAATAGTACTGCTACATCCGCTTTAGTTACTAAATTTCTTACCTCACTTCTCTGCCACCAAATATGTATGAGTATAGTTAGTCAATTTCATGCTAATAGGTAGGACCTACACTAGTATTTGGTAGACGTAACAAAAGGACATTTGCACCGATGATGCTATGCTAAGTAGTAACCCATTCAATTTCTTCGAAACCGGAACAACTCACATACTTATAGGTAGGTACTTTTTAAAAACAAAAAAAAACTGAATTAAAGCCGTTTAGTATGAAAATAGAAATCAAAAAATCGAACAACCCGACTGTTTTGAAAAAACTTTAAATAAACAATTTACTGAATCAGGCGGTACTTTGCGGAGGTCCATATTAATGACTTAAAACAATTACTTTGCTCACCCGCGACCTTATTTTATAGAGCAGCTACGTTTATGCAAGATAATGCGTATTCGTGCAGTTCCTCCACCTCCACACTGTAAAAACACACACATCACACAAACCCATCTATCACCACCACCACATTACTGGATTAATGAATTTGGTAGCATGGTGTATGGTTGTGTTGCTCTGAAGATGAGCTCTAGTTGAGTTTGAAACACGTCACCCTCGCGGTGAGCAAAGAATTAGTTTTAGTTCATTTAAATAAACACTAAAAAGATAAAGGCCAGTCAGTTAGTCTAGTCTGTATCTGATTAAAGTAACTTAAAATAAAAAATAACTTTAACAGGGGACGTATTCAAAATCGTAAAATCCCAGTACCTATATAATCAGACCCAACTAAAAGGGTTCCTTTTTTTTGAAATTTTGGCTACGGAATCCTAAACCCTGATCCTAAAAAAATCCATTTCCATTCCATCTAGGTAAGAAGTACTGCATTCCCACGGCACACTAATCGTCAATGGAACCTTTATGACCATCTCAAGTTACGGAAATCCATTACACTTCACAGCCATTCCTATAACACAGCCGAACTGAACACATCCAACAACGCGTGCATTCTGCGAAACACACTGAAGGAACAACATACTATTTACTTAAGCTGTGGCATTCAGTTGTTTTAATCCTGGCAGCTAAGAAACAAAATAGCAACGTCAAAACACGCCAGCAAACAATAGAAGTAATAAAGTAGGAATGTTCTAGAGCTGTTTCAATTTCACGCTCCCTAGATTGAATTTGGAGTTTCTCACAGCACGAATGTGTTTTATGGTTATTTCATTTACGATTATAAGAAAGAAAGAAAATGCTATGAAAGTAATCGGTACACAAACATAAAAAAAATATACAAACATTGGAATATAACCTCCTCCTTTTTTGAAGTCGGTTAAAAATGGAAAAAAATCTGCCCGATTTTACTTCATTGGGAATTACCTTAATTATTTCCCCCTAAAGGTATAGGTACATTATAAAATATATCGATACAAAATTTCAGCTTTCTAGCACTAATCTTAGTCTCTGAGCTAAGCTGCGGATGGACGGAGAGACAGACAAGACGATACTAAAAGGCCTCCGTTTTTGCCATTTTGGCTTCGGAACCCTAAAAACAATAACAGACAATTATCTGGGTAGAGCATATCGTTCGTAAACAGACAGGTGTAATCACAGAAAATGTCTCGCATTATGTCAAGTGGTTCCCATCAGCTCCAGCGGAACAGATGGCGGTGATTGTATCTAGTCGATTTAGTCGCATTTTCACGGCTACTAAGTCTTGACAGACTACTTATGTACTTCTTTCTCTACTTACCTACACCTTTTTACGTAGGTAATATTGCAAACACAATAATTACAAAATTATTGTAATTACAACTTCCAACCGGAAGATTTACAGAGAAGTGTTCAAACTCATTGCTTCAGATGGGGTATATTTCGTCTTGTTGAACTCCCCAAAATCAAGTCTCTCTCTAATTAAAATACAAAACTTCCAGGTCTTACCTTACACCTAGATCCTCCCTTTCAAACCGGAATATTAGGTACAAAATTAGAATTATTTATGTGGCTTCATGTTCGCTCAGATTGTAGATCTCTTGTTTGTTTTCAGTATACAAATAGTTTGAGTGCCGGGGAAGGACAGGATAGTTTTTTTTTTCCCACGGGTATCAATAAACGAATTTTACGCGACGGAGTCGCGGGCAACAGCTAGTAGTCCATATTCTGATGATCTGTGGCATCACTTGCTTCATCATCCCAGCCTATATACGTCCCACTGCTGGGCACAGGCCTCCTCTCAGAACAGAGGGCTTGGGCCATAGTTCCACGCGGGCCAGTGCGGATTGGGAACTTCACACGCACCATTGAATTTCTTTGCAGGTTTGTGCAGGTTTCCTCACGATGTTTTCCTTCACCGCAAAGCTCGTGGTAAATTTCAAATGTAATTCCGCACATGAATTTCGAAAAACTCAGAGGTGCGAGCCGGGTTTGAACCCACGACCCTCTGTTTGAGAGGCGATAGGTCAAACCACTAGGCCACCACGGCTTATCACTTCACTTGCTTATTTCATTAAAATAAATAAACATCATGGGACACTTGACACCAATTGACCTAGTCCCATACTAAGCAAAGCTTGTACTATGGGGATCTAGGCAACGGATAAACATACTTATATAGATAAATATATACTTAAATACGTACATATGAAACATCCAAGACCCGAGAACAAACATTCGTGTTATTCATACAAATATCTGCCCCGGCCGGGAATCGAACCCGGGACCTCAAGCTTCGTAATCAGGTTTTCTAACAACTTGGCCATCCGGTCGTCAAAAAAATCCAAACATGGATAAACTTTTTAAATCGAACATATTATAGCCAACCAAATCACGCGGCGGGTCTATTGCTACGTCAATCAGAGCGTTGTACTCTCGATATTCGATACTGTTCATCCGATCCAGCAGGGCTACTACGAAACTCGAAACTCGAAGTTCGTGTCGTGCGGTCCCTCTCGCTCTCGTATTAAATAGTATTAGTGTCAGAGGGACCGCACGACACGAACTTCGAGTTTCGAGTTTCGTAGTAGCCCTGCTGACTTTCACAGCGGTACAAAGAGAGCGATGAGAAAACTTTGTTACTGGCTGATTGAAACCCGAAACTGAGGAAAAATTTACTTACTACTCGTATCGTTGACTTTTGGTTGACTTGAACGAGTCCTTTCAATCTAGTCTTATCTTTATTGGTGAATAAAGTTGTGACTACTATCTTCTGGGATGCTCGGATGAAATATTGTTAATTATCTACCTCAAGAAAGGCAAAATAATCAAATTTGACTTTGACTTTTAGTTCGCCCTCGTAAGGCGAAGTATTTACAATAATGAAAAGCGTCATCTCGAAATTGGCACCCAAGTCAAGTTTGCTCTCTCCCTTTAAAATCCGGTACCAAGTCGGCTAATAACAAATCAATCAACGTAATCTTATTCTTAACAGTTACAAGCATGATTGAAACAATGGCGATCTTATGATAACAATTACTTTTTGACCGTGTTAAACTTCCTTTTGTGCCCATTTTAATTAACGCACTGTAGCCACTGTAATAAGGTATATAATCGTATCATTAATCGCTAATCAGAAACAATTGGAGTTATATTTATATAATAGGATCTATTAAGCGGCTATACTTTATTACGGGTGATATTAGACGAATTAAATAATTGCACCAAGTTACTATAATGATAGCCAATATAGAGTCACCCGTCAATTATCCGATATTAAGTTTCTCGTTTGGCTATCACTCGAGTATCTGCACTCAGACAAAAAAACTTATAAAACCCCTCTTTTTGCGTCGGGGGTTAATAACACAAATCAAGTTGAATCATTCATCACGCGGTGTGGAATCATTTTAGATGGATACTAACATAAACAGGCATAAAAATTAAGGTTTCTGACTTTTCTTATTGGTCGTGCTAAAAGAGTTACCTTCATACCAAATACCAACCTATCAAGTCTCTAAAACAACTAGAAGTACCTACATACTCGTACCTATATAAACTTAAAAATAAAACATAAATAGACAGTAGGTACATACATAATGATAAACAAAACACTGGGACGATTAAAATGTAAAGCTCAGTTTAGTTAGACCTATAAGAAAAAACACGCAAATTGCATTACATTGCGAGGCTGTAAAGCCACCGAGTTCGAAGTGGTAAACCGAGCGCCGCAATGTAATACAACTAGCACATTTTTCTTAATATATTTATTTCCGAAACAAACAGTCGTTTACAAAAACACACTTGCAAGTCTAAACAGGGTATTATAATTAATGACATTTACAAAGTGTTTAGTATTTTTTTGGTATTTATTTATTTGGCAAAAACATAAAATACATAAGGCCTTATTCTAATATTTATGATTATATATATTATATTATAATATTTTTATTTATATTCTTAAATAAATTTCTTAATTTGTATCATAAAAAAGTCACCATGAAATATTATTGATATTAGAAGCTGTTGCTATATCAAATTATAACACATTTCTCTTGAAGCTCTACGGTTATAATATTTAAGCTAAGGGGTTAAGCTATTTTTTGAGCTTGACTGCATAAAAGAAGTAAGGGTTTACCACCAGGGAGGTGTCAAATTCGGTTCTTGTGGATTTTCCCGCGAGTTGCCGGCGCCTGATATGGAATGAAGTATAACAACGCGGTTTTTGTATAATTGTGCTAGATTTATTTTTTGATAGGTGATTGAGCGGTGGCCTGATTTTTTGTTTACAATGTGTGAGTAGTCACGGCGGTCACGCCGAATGACCTATCAACATTAAAAAAAATATATAGTTACCTGATCTAGTAGCAGACTATTTGATATTAACTTCAGCTTGATACCTCCACGCGTTCCTGAGAAAAGGGGTCTTGAAAAATTAACAACAACTTGATCATTCATAATAAGGGTTCCTTTTTATTCTTCAGAAAATAGAGCTGAATACTGCTAAAGCGTGTAGTTGATGAGCTGGTAACATTCTGTTGGAGATATACAATGTGCCAGCATACTTAATTTTTTTTTAAATTATTAATAACGCAATAAAAAAAACTAAAATCAAAATCCGAGACTGAAAATGAGTCCAGGGCAAAAATTTTGAATTTAGAATTCAAAAACGAGTAGAATTCATTTTGAATGTCAAAACAACTGCAACTCGAAGACCATCATTGAACGTGGAAAGTACAGGATGTGTACAATTGATGCGAATTTTATCTTTGCTGCGGAAATCGATTTCTAGGTTAAAAATAAAGCCACTTCCCGCTCGATTTTCGTCATTATTAACTAGCATAATAATAATACTAGCCATATGCCCCGGCTTCGCGGTAGTGTACTTTTGGGAAAAGGGACAAAAATGTGACGTGCCTTTCAAAGTTGCACCCGTGCGAAGCCGGGGCGGGTCGCTAGTGTACCTATAATTAGTGTCGTAGGAAAGAAATGAGTTATCACATAGAGCTTTCAATTTACCAAGCAATCAGTTGACCCGCTAGTTTTAACGCTGTGCGTATTAGCGTCAGAATGCGTTTGTTCCACCCGACTTGCGTTCGCACGTCGCGAATCTCCAGCTGACTGTACTTCCTGAACCTCATTAGCTAATCGCATTACGTGTATTTTTTGTTTTTGTCTCACGCAAACGTGTATTTTTATATCACCTCGTATCTGCAAAGTCGGCGGGGGCTACTTCGAAATTTAAATAGTAAGCATGAGTGGGACGGTATGATACGATGTTCGAAATTGGAAGTCCCTCTTGGCTTTGAGCGTTTTTTCCTGGCAGTTTTGGTCTATCCAAAAGTGCTGGTATAAAAAAAATACGTGAAAAATAAATAATTTAATAGTACATTGTGTCTTAAGGGCGGTAAATAAGGAATTACGAACGAGAGTCTATTAGAAGCCCGAAGTCGAAGACTGAGGGCTTTAATGAGTCGATGTTCGTAATTCTAGTACCGCCCGTGCGACATACAATGTTTTTCATCACATTTGCGAGTATTTTTTTTATTTCTAAAAGAAAAAATATAATTGTTTCAAATATTGGCGATACCTTAGGTTGCGCTCTTGGCAGCGCTGCATGCCCTCCCCCTTCCGCAGCATGTGCCTGAGCCGCGTGTGCGTGTGGTCCTGCAGCAGGAGCGCGCGCAGCACCATCAGTACGCACATTGACTCATTGACCGTCCTTGGGCTTCATGACAAGAGAATTTGTACGCGCAATGACTCATTTACCGACCACGGGTTTCATGACAAGCACATTAAGGTCGAGGGTTTTATTTGGGGGGTTGCAACCAAGGTAGCCTGCATGTTATGACACTGTTTACGAGCAAGTGTGATGAAAAAAATTAAAAACCCGCCTGCAAAATGTAAAAATAAAAATTAAAGTAAAATTAACTGAAAAGATCGAAACAAGAAAAAAATATTAAAAAAATTAAAAGCTCACTGAATTACTTAATTGAAAGCAATTATACGAGTACTCGACCAAACACTAACGGTAAACTTAAAACATCGATGATAGTCCAGAAATTTAATGCAATGTAATGAAATCCAGTCGCCTCAATCAATGTCACTCAGTCCGATGACTACCTAGGCTTTGGGATTTTGTGCTTGTGTCATCTACGACCAGCATTTCGTTAATATTATGTATAATATAGATCGGCTTTTTGTCTGGAGTCCTTTTGGACTAAAAAAGCAGTATACTGATTTTGCAGCAGCCAGGCTATCAACAGGGTAATAATGTTTAATGTTTATGTTATTTATGAACTTATGATTATGAGTCAAATCATTTTTTAACCCCCGACGCAAAAAGAGGGGTGTTATTAGTTTGACCGCTATGTGTGTCTGTCTGTCTGTGGCACCCTCTTAAACGGGTGGACCGATTTGAATTCCGTTTTTTTATTTGAAATTTGGTTTTCTAGCGCTGGTTCTTAAACATGATTCACAAAATCGGTTCAGCCGTTTTTGAGATATTGAACTTTGAAGTGACAAAGTCGGGGGTTTCCCAACTTTTGTTGGTTAGGTTAGAAACTTAGCCAGCCTTATGGACACCCTGCCCAATAGTAGCGATCTAGGTGATATTTGTTAGTATAAGGTTTTTAGGCTTAATCTAGAATAGGTTATAGTCAAAATACCACCAACGGGGCTTATCACGTTACGCCAACACACACGAGTAATATTTACCTCGACGTTTCGGCAACATTGCAGTGGCCGTGGTCACGAGTAGACTCATGAGTGAAAATCACAAAAGTTTCAAACGTTATAGAATAGGTTAGTTTTAGATTTCATTGCTTTTGTAATAAAGTATTTGTTATAAAGTATTGTGTATAAATAAATGATTCTCTATGGGCATAGTTGCCCGAGACAAATAAACAAAGATAACATCTACTAACATTATTATACGCAGTGGCACAAAATTTGGCCCACTCTCCATACAAAATTACATACTGCATACATTTGAGGGCCAGATTTTTTGCCGCTCGGTATATATTAAGTAGGTAACATGTAAACTAACACAACTATTATGGACTTTATCTGAAATAAAGAAGTATTATAAATTAGGTGGCAAAAATTAGGTATTTTGATATGGCCAACCACCGCTCACCGATTCGCTAGTAAACCACCAATAACTTTCCATATTCAACAGTTAGGCGACCACAAATTGAATTCGGAGCTGTCAAAGCTTCCGATGTTTGTGGGAACCGTCTCACTTCCGTCGTTATACAATTAGAGTTATTATATAATTACGATAATTCGAGCTCATTCCCAGGGCTAGAGTTATCTTCATTCACACGTGAAAAACTATTTCATTTTAGTTTATTCTTGGCTACTTGATACAGCATTTGCGGCAGGTAACTGACGTTGGAAATTAACAAACCAAACCAAAAAACTGGTGCATTGCGCGTCGTAATTTGGTACTTCGTGTTAAAAATCTCAGATACGCATGATATAGAATTGTGATTTTGTAGTTCATTGCAGGCTCAATACTAAAAGTAATTTAACCTACCTGTACACACCCTCGGACTCTTAAGCTCGGGCGGCTTACAACCTCGAGTGTATACATATATAGCTCTTTCTATCCCTCGTTGTAAAATAGACTATAATCTAACTATTTAAAATCTTATGAAGCTTTTTGTTTACTTTATTTTTCAGTCAATTAGTAGGTACTTAAGTTTCGAAAAGTGCCTTTCTTTGTTTATAGGTCTGTAGTTTTGCTGTCTCGCCGTCAAATGGAAAAGCTTCTCCAGCGATGCGTACGCGCACTTTCGTTAAGTTTTCCGTAGTGTAGTGTTACACATATTGATTCCAGCTTTCTAGAGAAAACAGAGCGCTTGTGCAACGACGGAAGAAGCCGGTAGCGACAGCAGGTTACATTACGAATGAACTGTAAAACTATAATAAACGGCCACACACAGGAATTAGGACCGTTCTGTCATCCTAATAATATTATGAGTATAACTGACTAGGTATATGTGTGTGTGTGTCAGTTTTATGAAGGAAAAAACTGTCTAAAATTAAAATTCACAAGGTACGCAATAGGTGACCTTATAACTTTATAGCGGTGCGGAAATTTAAAATCAAATTTTGCTTGCGGACGCTACTTCACGCAGTCTATTGTTATATTTGAGGACAGATTTATGCGGAACCGCCACGCCCTCAGATCGCATCGCTATCGACCCCTAATTAAAACTGCCTAATATACTCGTACAACCTATTAGCTACTGTTAGGTAACTGTGCAATTAGTGGCCATGATTCTTGAGCGAGCAATAAAGTGAGAGTGTTTGAGGCCTTTAGGAGTTATCAAGTCGCTTATAGGCAAAATCATTATCATGTCTGCCATAGGAGATCTACTGTTGGAGATTGGCCTCCCCCATAGACCTCCAGTTGCTTCGGTTGGAAGCGGCATGCATCCACCGTGAGCCTGCGGCGTTAACCAGGTGATCCGTCCATTTCGTTGGTGGACCTACGCTGCGATTGCCGATCCGCGGTCTCCATTCGGAAACAAAAGCAAAGGCAAATTAAAACCGGCCATGCCGTTAAGCCGTGCTCAGCCTAGTGGTTTGACCTGTGCCCCCTCAAGCAGAGGATCGTCCGTTCAAATCCGGACTAGCATCTCCGGACCAACGTACCTACTGGCTGAAAATCAGCGCTGGGTGTTTATTATAACGCTTCAGCATTATGCTGAGCCAGTGTCCTATTCACAACCGCAATGACACATACTTTCCTACGTGTTGTCTATTTGTACTTAATACTATTGTTGTGTCTTGTGTTGTGAATAAATGTATTTTCTTTCTTTCTTTTTCTTTCATCTCTGAGTTTTTTGAAATTCATGTGCAAATCACATTTGCAATTTACCAAGACCATGCGACGAAGGAAAACATCGCAATTAGCATAAACATGCGAAGTATTACGATGGTGTGTGTGAAGTTCCCTATCCACACTGGACCCGCGTGGGACTGTGGCCCAAACCCTCTCCTTCTAAGAGGGCCCCTATGACCAGCAGTGGGAGGTATAACAAATGTAGCTATGCGATACAAGATTATGCCAAAAAAGGTTGCAGCGTTCATGCATGGTAGGCGTAGGTACATGAACGTAAATCTTGCGTTCAATGGATAATGAAAGTTGCGCTTAACAAAAGATTAGGTAATACACGGGAAGAGATGTTTTGACACCAGAACAACCTACTGTAAATAATAAAACTAAAGTACTAAAGGCTCTATGAACTGTACCTACTATAGGCCTCACGAAAAAACTGCTATGAATGTGCTATTTTATATATACACACACAACAAATATACACATTAAAACGTTGACTGCCATGAGCATAACGATGGATCAAAAGCTTATTTTCAGGGTATTGTTTTGGAAATTACTTCGGCGGGGGAGATAAATTGATAATAATATTTTGTAGAGGATACTCTATGGTTATTTTAAAAAAAATCACTGCTTTGAAATTTAAATACAAATACCTTAATGTATGTATGTATGTAAACTCTTTATTGTACAAAAGAAAAGAAACAAAACGCAACACACAACTACCTTAATTATTTGTAAGTTTAGCTAAGTTAGTAATTCTACTTAATTACTTAGTAGCTCTGCACTCGTAATTTGTACTTTTATCAGTTGTGCTTCGCCGTTTGTAGAATAAAACGAAACTGACGGAATTGCGGCCAGTATTACAATAAACATTATAACCTAAATAGTATGCAACCTAGATACGTTAAAAAACGTCATTTTTAAACTGAGTAGTACAACCTGTTTCAAAATATAGTGCAATCGATTCTACACTTAATTCAAGTTAATTCTGAACAACCTACTTGCAGGTTTTCAGTAAGGTATTTAATTATTAACATTTCGTACCTCCAACGATTGAATAGACACAGTAATTTATCCAAATAATTATGTAGATTATGTATACGTAAGTTTAAAAAGATCAAGCAGCTGTACAAACAATAATAAAAATTGCATGTTTACCCACAATTTGCTGCATAAGTATAAGACGAGGTGGCCGAGAGGTTAAGGCGTTGGACTGCTAATCCAATGTGCTCTGCACGCGTGGGTTCGAATCCCATCCTCGTCGATTTTTTTTATAATAAAATGTGGCCGTTACCGTTGTATTACAAATTTAATAAATTATAATTTTGTTAGTACTAACTATCTACTAACAAAATGTAATAAAATCGTCAAGAAGGACCATTATGTATTACATAGGTACAGTCAGCATCAAAAGTAGCGGATCACTTTTTTACTCTGTCGCATTGACACATTGACAATCTTGCATGGCGTTTAGTGCGTAGCTGTAAAACGACAAAGTACGAAAGTGTATGGCTACTTTTGACGCCGACTGTACCGGGCGTGGCCTATAACAGAAGCGAATAATAAACATAGATCGTATTTGTCGAACTAAAGGACATTAGTTCAGCGATTTCAAACTTTCGTGATTCTCACTATAGTCAAATACCATTACGTAACGTTGCCGAAACGTCGAGGTAAATATTACTCGTGTAAAAATAGCGTGATAAGTCCCGTTTATGGTATTTTGATTAGTTCAGCGACTTATAAAATAGTTAGTTTTTTTATTTATTTATTCAAATTGAAATTCAAACATTTATTAAATTTGATGTTTGTAGCGTACGTGACAAACGCGTCAATTATGGGCTTTAAATTTAATTTGTATGAAAAAGGGAAAATCTAGACTAGATTATTTTTTTAAATCGTTTAACAAAATTAAATGTCGTTCAGTCAGACGAGTACGGTCTATGTTTTAATTATATGCTCGTGTTATAGGCCACACTCAGTATAAGTATAGTTACTTATTTATAACCATGTGTTAATCTTCTGATAATTAATTATTTGTTTGTCTTTAATATAATTTAATAAGTTTATAGTAAAAGTATAACTGTATATATAATTTAGTAGAAAAATCGTTAAGGTTAACCGTAAGGATCAACTATCTCTAGCTAAGATGGTAAATAAAATGGAAGGAAGACCACTAAATATAATTTTTCTTTTAATTTTATATCAACTAAACGACAAAAGAACAAAAAGCATCTTTTTCATTTTTTTATTTCAATAAATGAACGTTTTCCTTAAGCACATTTAAATGTTCAGTATTGTGAATACTTTCCCAGACGGAAGCATTAAAGTTTTCCACCTTGTACATAACTGTAGACGCGCCCCGGCTTCGTTTGAGTGAAGACGGGCTGACCAACTGAACTGAAAAGATGAAGGGGAAAAGGTGACGAAACTGAGGTGAAAAGGTGAAGTTACCACCTTTGAATATACAGATTAATTTGTAGGGGATGACATCGAAGCATGGACGAATTCAAACCAATCGTTCAAGAAAGCTGATTATACAGTCAGTAAATTGATGCCGATGATGATGTGCAAGAAAGATCTTTGGAACTGCGATATTGAAATTATGGCTTGACACTGACACCTGAGGCGAAACTATGTCCGCTTTTGTAATAAGTTTTATTTGTTTTATGTTGGATTTAATGTAGGTACCTAATTGTATTTAGTTATTTTCTTTTTCTTTTGAGTAATATGAACTGTCTGCTTATCTTCTATATAAAAAAATGTCTTCTCTTAACTAAATTAGCTGGAAGAGATCCCGTTTTAGGGATAAGCGTGCCTTTGGTCTCCTCTCTGTGTATTTGTATTTTTATTTTTTATGTGCAATAAAGAGTTTACATATACATACCTATTGTCCAGACAAATGGCAGCCCTAAATGGATTCCAAATTAGCCATTTACATGGTACCAGGGTACCAGGTAAACGTGAGTCGTTAATATATTATTTTACATGAAAAGCGAATATGTCAGGAGTATAAGAGCATGGTAGACGCTGGTTTTGTTTAATAAGGTAATTTGTCCACGAAGGGGCACTTTCATTTTCTAAGGAAAAGTTCATCTATGGACTACTAAGATAATACCTATAGGGCTGACATTTACCGACTGTCGTATTTTCCACGCTAAAACACTGCAAAATAAGTACTACTTATTCTTAGAGGTAAGATGGTGCTAGTAATATAATCTTACTACCACATTAACAACACGAATGTAGTCGTGTGAAGTTGCGATGATTCCCGTACCGATTAGGAATAGACGTAGCACTCTGCAATCCTGCCATCCAGTTGGGTCCAACTTATTTTTGGGCTTGCTGGATCCAATATTTAGCGCTCAATCCAGCGGTGCGTATCAGCAATCAGTTAAAAATATTAACGATTCGTTTTCGAAAGTTCCGACCACTACAGGCAGTACCTATGCTACGAGTAAGAATTGAAAGGGGTCTATTATGTCGCGAGATTTAAAGCTCATCCTGTCGTTAGGAGGACCTAACACCAACAACAATAAGTAGAAACGAAAAATACACAAACAAAAGACAGTTATGAGCCGTTTCACATAAACTCTTCCTGCCCTCAGTTTACTACCATTTTATCGCGTGTAAACTGCATTCAATGAAGATTTGTTCGTATATAACCCACTTTTAGCTCTCCGGAATGTGTAATAGCAAGGTGGACGGTACAATGGGTTGTTTGCATACCAGCGTGTGGAGTGGATAAATAAATGTGAGTTGATAGACTCTGGCCAGCGGGACTGTCAAAATTGACATATTGTCATTCTAACCCGGCTTAGATAATTTTGATATTTCCGCTTTTTTTTTTTTTTTTTTTTAATAGGTTATAATGTTCCCACTGCAGGGCAAAGCCTCCCCTTTCTTATTCCACTCGTCTCTACTCTTCGCCAGCTCTCGCCAATCTGACTGGAATCGGTCCAGGTCGTCCCGCCATCTCCTCCTAGGTCTGCCTCTGCTCCGGTGCCCGTCGCATGGAACCCAATCGGTGATTACTTTGCCCAGCGATCCGGATGCATGCGGCAGACTGCTTTTAGAAATAAATAAATTATTTTTTGTTTAATTCAAAGTCCTACCATCCTCAAAATGGAAAATGTTATAAAATTATGTTAGAATTAAAATGTTAGAAGATATATTCAATGCCAATCTGGTCAAAATGGTCCAAAAATGTATGCGTCTGGGCTGTAAATGGGCACTGACAAAGGTCATAAATTACCAATGGACTACTAAAGTGCATCATCAACTTTCACACATTACTATAATGAATGTTGATGCAGCTTGAAGTCTCGAGTATAATTTAATATCTGGAAAATTTAAATAAATATCTAAGTATCAACATCGTTTAATCAGTGTACAGCAAGTGTTGTCAGCCTCATTATTTTTTTGCCGCGGTTTGTCTGGGACAGCTTTCGTTGGCCAGTGTATAGCGCCATGGAAATCCGAGGACCCACGTCGTATTTAAGACCATGAAGGATAGGAGCTGTCTCTACTGCCGAATTTGTTACGCATTGTCTTATTGGAAATTAAAAATGTTTTTTGGACAGGGAATGAAGAGGATGCGACAAATGTGAATCCTGTGCGCTTTACGAGCTCTGTCTCAAAACTCCGTTGAGAGCATAAAACCATTTCAGATAATATTTATACATAATTTTATGGTATAAAAATGTTTATTTAATACAAATATCATCTAAACCACAGGAAACGAGACCTTTAACTTTGAATATTTTGTGACACGGACACGAGATTCTAAATAACTTCTGAGAAAACTTTTAAGATACAAAAATAAATATTTATAGGAGTTTCCAGCTTATCTTTCATTCCGGGGTTGATGACTCCTATATTGCTTATGCGGCTCCATTAAGTTATTAGTATATCAGTTTTGTATTTGTATGAGCTAGCAGGAGCATAAAAAATTTTGACATGAATGTAAGCATTACGTACTCGTATGCTATAAACATCTAACTCCCAGTCACTTTAAGCATATAAGACACCAGTGCCCTTAGTGTAAGTTTTCCATTACAAAATACGTCTCGACCGCGTTCGCGTTAAAATCTCAATTTGTATGGAAACACGAACATCGCAAACGCTCCGTAGATGCGCTGTACGTGTTTGCATAAAAATTTAGATTTTAACGCGAACGCGATCGAGACGTATTTCGTAACCGAAAACTTACACTAAGGGCACAGAGATGACACGCCAACACTTATGCGACGTCGTTTAGTACAAACGTTTCTTCAGAGCCAATCACCATAACATTTTAGTGGTCCTCAAATGTCAATCGTAGCATTAAGCCCTATCTGAATCTCAGGAAGTAATTGGCTCCAAGATGCTGCGCCCGCAAATTATGTAAGCTTTGTTTGGCATAGCTCGCGCGCGGCATCACTCGTGTAAACCGTTAGTTCTAACTAATAGTTGATTTTAAATTCTACCTACATTCTGGCAAGGAAGATCCAGCTTTAAAAGCAGTCGCAATGAGGGCTATCGCGTATGAATTCGCCACTAGAGGCGCTAGTGTAGCGTGAGGTCTCCGAAATGTCAAATCTCATAGTTTTTGGGTGAGCTACGCGGGTTTATTTATAATTAGAATAATTTTGTGAATATTTTGCAATATCTGAAATTAATTATGGCAAATATGCGTTCCGGGGCAATGAATGTCTGTGTTTTGAGACAGTTTTGTCTTTCAGAAACCTTTTTCCTCCCTTTTTTCCGAACAAAACGGGGACTATGCAACACTGTGGCATGCTCGATATTTTTTGTATTTTTTTTTAATTGTATATATAGTTTTTAAGTAGTTATTTGTAATTATATTTATGAAAAAATTACTTTCTGCCAAGTTTCTTGCGGCGCATTCTTCTTGGCAATGATGTCTTTCCGAAAGCGTTTAAAAAAAAATGACGTGTAAAAGTGCCCATTGCGGCTATTTACTGAATAAATCATTTGAATTTGAATTTGAATTTGGCCGAAAGACGTCGTGTTCCGGCGGTTCCGGGGCACCATGCCGCAGATCAACGGGGTCACGCCGTTTTGTCACTAAAGTTGTTTTAAATATTATTGATTATAAATATGTATGTTAGTCTGTAAGGTATTTATTGTATGGGCCAAGTTGCCCGAAATAAATGATTTTATTATTATTTGAAAAGGGATATGGTCAAATTCCCCTATGCCCCCCATGACCCTCTCTCGGTTTTTTTTTATTATATCGAACAGCTGACAAACGAGCAGGCGGGTCACCTGATGGTAACTGATCACCGCCGCCCATGGACACCTACAGCATTATTAGGACTGCTGAAATAGTCGGAATTCCGATCCCACCGAGACCTTATCGAGACAAATAAATGTCTACAATTTATGCCAGAAATTCAGTTTCAGTCTAATACGCAGGATTCCTTACAATTATAATAGGTTCACTTGAAATTAACTTTATAACATTAAGTAAATTGCAATATCTGTCTCCTGAGATCAAAAGATCATCGATCGTCAGATGTCAAGATGTCATAGCATCTTTGACCTCTCGTGATGGGGAAGCAACTCATTTGACCCCAATTAGGTTAGAACAGAGAGAAGATACACCAAATTAAATGTTACGGCGTAAGGCCACGGGGCCCATTGTAGAAATTTTACCTGTAAAAATAACGTTCTAACGTTCCTTCGTGAAGTTGAATTTGATAAGGATTCGTCTTTCGAGGGTTTTTTTCTTTTCAACGCCTGCGCAGCGTTGACGCAACGTTCTCGTAACGGAGCCGCAATGTCAACGGCGTCATTTGGGCGTAATTTCTAAGAAAAAGAAAACAATAATTAGTTATGCTAAACTTAAAATTTATTGCAATATTGCTTTGTCAGGATACTTCTTATATTTGTATAATAAAAACCTAGCCAACAAAAAGTCGGAAAACCCCCGACTTAGTCACTTCAAAGTTCAATATCTTAACGGATAAATTGATTTTGATGAAACATGTCTAAGAACCATCGCTAGAAAACCTGATTTCAAATAAAAAAGCCGCATTCAAATCGGTCCACCCGTTTAAGAGCTACGGTGCCACAGACAGACACACATAGCGGTCAAGTTTATAACACCCCTTTTTGCGTCGGGGGTTAAAAACTGTCTGATACTCTCCTTTTACAGATTGTGGTCGTACGCAGACACTTTCTCCCGCCAAAAAACCAAACAATCAAAAATTGTAAAAAGGCAAAGTCGTGAGCGCCATCTATCGGTGCGAAGTGTCACTACACGCTCACACGCACGCCTCGTCTCGCCATAGATTAATTACCCGATAGCATGTGTTGTCTCTGGCTGTTTAAGTTAGGGATGCCAACTTAAGGATTAAAAAAAGAAAGAAAATACAAATATTTAACGTCATAAAAAATATCGCAATTAACATAACGATGGAAAAAAAGACATAGGTACATGACGTTAAATTGGTCCCCACTCAGCATAACTAAAAAAAACTTATGTCAGCCTACGTTTGACCCGTGGCCTCTCAAGCTGAGGGTCGTGGCTTCTAGCCCGCAGCTCACATTTCTGAGTTTTTTCGACATAATGTTCGAAATTACATTTGAAATTTACCATGAGCTTTAAGTTAAAAGAAAATATCGTGTGAAGATCTACATGCACCTGTGAAGAAATTCAATGGCGCGTTTGATGATCCCAATCCGCATCGAGACTTGGGAACAACGGCTCAAGCCCTCTGATTCTCTGAGAAGGCCTGTGGCCTGCGGTGGGAAGTTTTTTTTTTTTTTTTTTATTTGACTGGATAGCAAACGAGCAAATGGGTCTCCTGATGGTAAGAGATCACCACCGCCCATAAACACCTGCAACACCAGGTGTATTGTAGATGCGTTGCCAACCTAGAGGCCTAAGATGGGATACCTCAAGTGCCAGTAATTTCACCGGCTGTCTTACTCTCCACGCCGAAACACAGTATAGGCGAACCAATTCTTTATTTAACCATTTAACTACTCTTCAATAATGTCGTAGTTTTTAGGCCACATTAATTTTGTTACGTGTCTTTTTGAATATAACGGACAGTTTTGTCGATAGACAAAATTTGTTTTTCCATTGGCCAGAGGACATAACTGGGATATTTTCTCATAAATAATTGGCAACCCTGTATTTGACACGAGACAATAGGTTTTATGCAATCGCGTGTCATAAGGTTTGTGTGGTACTTGGAACACGCTAGCTTACGTCCGTGGCTTTACTTTATCACTTACAGTCAGCAGGAGAAGTGGGTGAGCGCTTGCGGTGCTCAAAATGATATAAACACGAGTAAACAAGGTAATAAGAGAGTTTAGATAATTTTGAGCACCACAACTGCTCATACTCTTCTGCTGCTAACTGTACTAGCTACGTAAATGGACGTGAGGAGCTGGTAAAACTGTAAAATCATTACATATGAGAGCGTTTTCATTAATTATGATAGTAGCTCTAAGTAGTACTACTAAACCTTAGTGATAGTCTGTTTTTACCTGATTTCATATTATCACCTTTAGATTTAGTTTGGAAAAGATCAATAAACATTCACGCTTTCCTTACCTACTACTACACAATTATAGTGTTTTTCCTTTTCAAGGCTAAAAAACCGGAAGAATGGTAGTAAAACTCGCGTGGAGAGTACTTTCCTAGACTATATGAAAATTTCCCATGTTAGTTTAAAACGTAATTCAACGCTAAAAAAAGGATTACATTTTATTAATACTGTAATTTGCAAAAACCTATAAACCGCTACAAAAGTGTACGCATTAATTAGTTTATTTATCTATTTACATACAACATGACAATTGATACCATTGCGTTACCTTAGATACCTACTTAAAATACCTATATTACGTACTAACTAAAAACTCTACTCCATTCAATTCTCGAGTCTCGGTACCTTGGTCACAAACAGCTCACACTGAACACACATAATAGGAGGAGAGATGAAAAACAAGCAACATCGCTTATATATCAGTAAGTATCTCAAGCTTTTAAGCGATAATACCGCCTATTGTCTACCCTGAATCTAACCCCCTTATTCATAAACGACAATCAAACCTATTTTAGTTAAAATGCCGCTAAAATTCGTTTGTCCTTATCTGTCACTTCGACAGTTGTATTTGTTAGAAAGGGACAAAGCATTTGTTAGTTAACATAGGCTTGTTAAGTTTTATGAATAAGGGGGTAAGTGTTTATATTATAAGTTTTTTGTACTGATTTAAGTATGGTGTGCAATAAAGAATATTTGTATTGTATTGTATTGTATCTCATTATTTTGGTTTTGTGGTCTACCATGCCGGAATGCCTGATAGAGCTTTCAAGCGGAAGTGCTCTCCCTGTGTCTCATACCTTCCATTGTGAAACGACGTCACGACCACATCAGCTAGAGTCATCAATAATACGATTGTGTTTGTTTTGAGCTATTCGGGTTAATGGTCCACCTCTAATAGGGCATGTGATTTATTCGTGAGAAGTGACCGATACAATCCTATAGGTACCTACAGCGAATCGCAGACCGTTGGGATGTTCTTTTGTTTCATGGTTTTTTTTCATCCCTCTAGGGATAGGCAAAGAAAATGTTATCCATACAGCCATATGTGTTGGTAGCTAATCTTTAATCTCATTTTATTGACGTCATTGTCTTTTAAAAATCCACTTTTTAATCCAATAAAGTTAGACGCACTAGGTAATGTATGTAGAGCAGGAGCTAGAAGGGAATTGAGTAAGCGATCTAAGTGGGAATCAAATGGACGAGGGCAAATCAACGGATTATTTTAAAAATACCTAAAAAATTTGCATATAAAATTACCAGTTCGATTTTTTTATATTTTTTTTTATTTACAATTTTACAATAGTTAAATCAATATTACAGGTATGCTAAATGCGATAGACAAGTCAAATATATACTCTCCTACTCTCCTTTAACCTGTAAAGAAAATTGACGACTTATATGCGTGAAAGCTTAAAAGCATACAGTTGTCCTTTTTTTTCAACGTCACGTATGACTACAGAATTACACTTGTCGTCCTTTTTATGCTTCATTTTTCGGAGCGCTAAATAACATATCTACCTCTCTACATATTATAATTGGTTAAAACTGCTTAAAAATCATCTACTGAAGGTGACTTTGTCGCAGAAGAATCTGAAACTTTTAATTTAACTTAAGCTGACCCCAGTTTAGACCATAAAACCGCGATCTCCATCACCATTCGAAACAGTTTCCACCGTTACATAAAGGTAGTTCCTGACTCGTGTCACGCTAGCCAAAAAACGTTAAATTTAATTACTTCATCAAAGTTTAACGCGGCCCGAATGATATAACTCAGATTGTATCGTTCGGATTCAGTTTCATTCACACTTACTGACGCAATTCGTTCCCATACGATGGTATCAGCTAATTGCCGGGTTAAATAGACCTGATGAATTATGTTTTCATTGTGAAATAGGTTTCTTTTTGGCGCCGAAAAGGTTGAAAGTGCTTAAAACCGCTCTATTTTAACTAACCCTAGGGCTTTGGTAAGGTTAGGTAATTAAAAATGGGTGCTCTTCAACTGGACCCTTTTACAAAACCTCAGCTGACTGTCTTTTTCGTCTATCACAGGGCTATATCATTGAACCGTAACAAGAAGACAACCGATTTTTTTTTAAAGTAGAGTACAACCAGAATATTAATGTCGCTCAGGATTCGTCGGTATTCTTCGCTTTTTACAGTCCGTTACAGAAGAAAAAAAAAGATTAAGTAAATTTTAATTCACATATCTAAGGCACCGGTTGAACACAGTAGGTAATATCATAATGGCAAAGATAGTAACGTCTCTAGATTTCGCTACAATCAATACGCCAATCAATCTAAATAGGTTGCGCAAACATTATAACTACGTGGGTTTTCACGTTTCCTAACCTAAGTCAATAGCTTTGCAGTTGATAATTGATATCTCTTTTACCGAAACCGTTAAAGGTAACCTGGTAGGCGCTACTGCAAACATATTGGTCAAGATTTAAGAGTTATTTCGTCAGAACTATCCGTACTAATAAGATTTATTAAACAGTTTGAATGCGTTAATAATCAAAGTAATATGACCTGTGAATATGACCATTACAATTGTGAAAGCTTGTATATTGACGAGTAGATGTTTAATACTCAATCAAAGACAACGTTGTGTTCAAAATTGCGAGCAAAACTAGGATACGACATTCTACGTTCAATGTCTGCGAAACTGTAGCTAAAGATTCTATTCCCTGTTTGTTAAAATAGCTTCTGAAAAGTTTATAATTTAATAACACCTACTAACATATACGCTACTCTCAATGGTCAGATAATATGTTTGAGGTTACCCTTTGTAAATGTGATCTGGAAGTAAGCGGCGATAGATTGAAAGGTTGGTCTGTTTACTAACAGCAAAATCACAAGATCTCTATTAAACTGCCGAATCAATAGTTCACGCGGTTGCAGCCATGAGTAAAGTTTGGTAGGTGAATATATGCGAAGCCACAGGAGAAGTCTATTATGTGAATATAGCGGCTGAGTGGCGTTTCTCATTTTTGTACACATCACTTCCATGGCTGTCACTACCATGGATGCAATAACTCCTACCAGTACTCCAGAAAAAGTACTTATCATAAATAATTTGTGAACTCATCATAACATTGGCACTTTTTCGAGAAGCGTAATCATATCCACAAAAATGAGATATACCCAAATACGAGGATCTGTAGCCGGTCCAGCTTCCAGTGTTGTAAGTCTAGAGCAAGATGCCCTACTAGTCAAACGAAGCAGCATGTAACTCACGCAACAGATAGTAAATATAACAGATAATCGAACAAACGGCACCGCAGAAGTAATACGAGTATATATCAACGCTTTCACGTATCGTCTTACAGCCATTGGGTCATATTTAATTAGGTGTCCATTGCCTTTCAAGTGTTTCACAATTAAATACATAGTATAATTTGCAACTGCTTCGGTCGCCATTTGTGCAAATTAAAGAATTAGATTTATATGTATATTTTAGGCCAACGAGTTAATGCCAGAGGGATGATAAGTTTTTTTTTTTCATTTTAATGCAGGCCGTCATTGCTGACTGTAATTTTTGTTAAGTATATTGACATCGTCATCCACATACCTACAGGATGATTTAGGAGACTGCATATGAGCAAGACCAACCCTGCCGAATTCAGTTAGTTAAAGCAGTAGCTTTACGA
This sequence comes from Choristoneura fumiferana, assembly GCF_025370935.1. Taxonomy (NCBI): domain Eukaryota; kingdom Metazoa; phylum Arthropoda; class Insecta; order Lepidoptera; family Tortricidae; genus Choristoneura; species Choristoneura fumiferana. The sequence continues at coordinate 18,397,141 of NC_133483.1, forward strand.
CGCGACGAGTCTACTCGTCGTACCAGTAGGTATTAGAGTGAATGCTATTTAAAAAAAAATGCATACAAAAGTATTTTATTGTGTACTATGTGTAGCTCATTGTTCAATGAAATGTGCGGGAGATGTACTATATGATTTTAAAGGATCCGTTATCGAATAATGTGGCTGGAGGGTTGGTCCTGCACACATCTCCCGAATACGTGCTGATTCCATGGAGCCTTCCTTCAATTACTACCCCGGTTGACGTTCTTAACAATCACAACATAAGAACAAAAATAGGAGGGTAAAAAATATCTTTTGAGATCGATAAAGACTGAGTAATCGATCAGATTTATACATACGTTCTATGAAACGCAGTTGTAATATTTTGAAGCATTTCGAAGCATCATTAAACCCATCATCATTATTTAAATTATCGAGCGTTTTGCATAACTCATCTCGACCAATTATATTCTCAATTTAACTAGATCATTACTAACACTTTCGTTTATATATTTTATTATAAACTATTATCGCTGGGTGGGTATATCTACATATTAATGTATAATAAAAAGAAAAAGATTTAACTTTATGATGCTACACTGTAATATAGACCAACATCCATTGAAAGAATATAAAATATGGAATGTCAACCTAGGTTTCTCTTTTACCGGACACTTTCAAACGATTTTTTTTATTTCATTATTATTGTTGTTTTTTATTTATTTTTAATACACTTAAAGTTTTACTGGGCTAGTAAAAAACCCTTGTTGACATTTGTACGTTATGTTCATCAACTGTGATTTTTAAACTTTTGTACAATAAATAGTGTTTAAATGTTCCTTCTATTATTTACTTTGTACATACATATTTTAAAGTGCTCAATCTCTCGTCTAAAATATCATATTACCTATCTTTTAATAGTATGGTGAAGAAACTGAATCGCATACCAGATTGGAACCTTTTCATAATAAATTTAGCTGTAATATCTTTGGTAGATGTAAGTATGGAATGTCAATATGACATCAGTAACACAAAGGTTGCACCTTGGTACGCGATTCAATTTCCTCGACTGTCATTTTATTTAGCGAATTGATCGAAAAGTCAGTAGAAATGCGCAGGCGATCTTCATTAAACGTTAATCAATTTACTCTGTGTCAAAATTGAATATCATCACGCAATATTATTGCAGTTTTTGACTAATATTCGTATTAATATTACGACTTATCAAATTCCAGGCAAATCAATCAATTTCTCTTAATTATTTGTGCTATTTAATAAATAATCAGGAACTCATCACAGTTTTGTCTGATTTATGATTTGATTTATAATTAATTGAAAATATAGTTTTTAAGAAATTTGATTTTATAGTGCAATAAATAACTGGAATTGAAAAGTAAAAGTAAAACGTGAAAATATTTTTCTAAAGTAGGTTTTGATTGAATCCAAAATTGTTTTTATGCTCCATAAAACGCGGAGAGTCATAATCATAAAGTTAAAAACTTTCTCCTCTAATATATTCTTAATTCTCAATGGATCGCAATGTTACTATAATTTACTCAAATAATTTAATTGCGAAATTATGGAAAACTTTAATGTATTTTATTAAGATTTTCCCGTAGTGTAGTGAAAAATGATCATTTACCGACTCTATCCATTAACCGACTCCAAAAAATAGGAAGTTATCAATACGATAGTATTATTTTGTTTGTTACAACAGAACTCCATAGTTTCATAAACCGATTTGAAAGCTTCTTTGTTTGAAAGGGACACTTCTGTATTTGCTTTCGGAAATTACCAATTGGTGAAGTGAAACTAATAAAGCTAAAGATGTGTTTAAAGTTGATGCCTCATCGGAAGTGGACTTGTCTAACCTTAAGTACTTTTATTAGGTTCGGCACCGACTTCAAACACATCTCTAGAAAACAGCACACAGGAACATTATGTATTTTAGTTTTTTTTTTTTTTACTTATTTTCGAGAGCTTTTGGTGTCAGTACAATTAGTTTCATAAAATTGTTATGTCAGCGAAAATCGTTTGACTGTACATCATTATTGGAAAAGAAATCATCCAGCCTTGTTACCGGCCTTCAAAATAGTCTGAGCGACCAGCCAACGACCAATAGCAAACATTTACGACGCTATTATCAAATTACACTTAGTAATAACAGACAGAAAAAAGTTGGCGCCAAAGATTATTTTGCGTAGAACGTACATGCGTTTGCGCTTGTGTATCGGGTACATCTGTAAACAAAGGCCGACATTTTTAATTTATATTTGTAATCAAAAAATAGATATTTTACTCGTAGATTCAATTGGGGTTGTTTATTTTTTACAATGTCATCATCATCATCATGTCAGCCGAAAGACGTCCACTGCTGGACATAGGCCTCCCCCAAGGCTCTACACTCAGACCGGTCTTGTGCTTTACGCATCCACCGCGATCCCGCGATCTTAACCAAGTCGTCGCTCCATCTTGTTGGAGGCCTACCGACAGCTCGTCGTTTTACAATGTATGTATAATAAATCGAAAACCATTTTGAGATAAATGCTTTTTGAATCGTTTCCGTTTATTTATTTAACTTTGAAAATGAATGACGTATATAGTCCAAGTTGTACGAGTGTGTCATTCTGTGAAGATTATATTCTTCTTCACAATCACGCGTGCATTAAACTACGAAATTTGATTTGGACCCGCAATCTGAATATGACACATTGATAGAGGCAGTGTCATTCGTGACAGTTTACCACTTCACCACAGATAAAAAGCAAACTAATGGTGGTGCTCAACATAACTATTAAATACAGATCAATGAAATTACATTGGTGTGGCAGAACTAGATTAAACTATAATGTTATTGATCATTAATCGGGAATAATCGCTCTTTCATCTTTCAAAATGTATGGTATTTTTTTCCTAGCTCTCTTTTTTAGTAACGGTTACGAAACTCTACGAGCATGATCCGACATGCTCTTGGCCAGTTTTATATGTTCTATGTAGTGACCCCTCTGCGTCTATTTTTCACTATATCTTCTACTTGTAAGCTTCTTTGCCGCATCGAATTGATTTCTTGTTGCGACAGTAATTGTTTATTGAATTATTGCCAGCGAAAGTATGTGTAGAGGCCCGACAGATAAAAAATATGTATGTCCGCGTTCAGTGTATCACAAGAATATATTAAAATGTCGGCGGCCGATCGTAAAATCCGCCAGATCATGAAATTCCTAGGCATATCGTGAAACGCCGCCATTTCATGATATGCCTAAACGTTGGCCAGGCATATCACGATGTGCCTGAGAAATAATACGGCAGATCGATTAGAGCAACGCATTCGTCGATATTCCTAGCTCTATACCGCGCACATCGTAAAATAGTTTCTTTTTTTGCCACTGGTGGCGCTGCGTATGCAATGGCGGCCGTGTTTGTTTAGCGCGTGAAAAATGTCGGCGTCGCAACAAAATGATCTTTAAACCGAAAATAGTGATTGAATTCAAAATAGAAGTGCAAAAGAAGCTTTTGAACATCAGCTTCGTTCTTTTTATGTGAATCAAACGGATTCTGTGCACAATGTGAAAAAACCATGCACGTCTGCCCGTACCTATTTTAGAGGTTAGTATTTTGTTGATAAATAAAGTATTCACTAGTTGTTATTTATTATATAGAAAAAATTAGGTACGACGAGCGAAGCGAGGAGTGGTTAGTATTAATTGTGATCACGAGTCACGAGCCGAGCGAGCGAAGCGAGCGTGCCGCGGTAGCGGCCGGCGAAGTGCCAGAACCGATATGGCGGCGTTTCATGATACGCCTAGGAATTTCATGATCTGCCTAAACTGGCCCAATCAATGAAATGGCGGCGCTTCATGATATGCCTAGGATTTCATGATATGGCCAATCATGAAATGGCTTCATGATATGCCTAGGAATTTCATGATCTGCTAAACGTCACTAGGCAAATCGCTAACGGTGAGTTTTGAACGATATGGCGGATGTCCCTTAGCCAATTCATGAAATGGCGGCATTTCACGATATGCCTAGGAATTTCGTGATCTGGCGGATCTTACGATCGGCCGCCGACATATATACAATTCCCCAATTCCTTTAATCGGTAAAATTATTCATACCAAGACTTGCTGTCAATGAGTTTATGCATGCATGCATCATGCATGTTTATTTGCTATTTGGTAATTTCCTGCATTTACCATAGCTCTCAACATGCACAGTCCACCATAATTATAAATACACCTGAGCTTTCTAGCTCCTCAAAATAAGTATAATGAATGCAATACAATACAATACAAATATTCTTTATTGCACACCATAAATCAGTACAAAAAACTTATAATATAAACACTTAGATTCAGGGTAGACCATAGGCGGTCTTATCGTTTAAAAGCGATCTCTTCCAGACAACCATTTGGGTACAAGAACTTATGAATATTATTATATGTGAATTTTATATGATTTGCCCGCGGTTTCACCCGCGTGGAATTCGGTTATCGCACGCTGATTCCTGAGGAACTGCGCATTTTCTGGGATAAATAGTAGCCTATGTCACTTTCGGGCCCAAAAGCCATCTCTATGCCTAAAATCGCGTCAATCCGTCGCTCCGTTGTGACGTGAAAGACGGACAAACATACAAACAAGGTTGACTGGCAGAGATCCCTTCAGGGATAAGTCCGCCTTTGTACAGTCACCAGCATTAATATCTGCCACAGCGGAGCGTGCAAAAATATCTGACACGTCCTTACGGGTTTAGAAATAGAGTCGTATCAGATATTTATGCACGCTTGTTGTGTCAGATATTGGTGCTGGTGACTGTACTAAGCACTTTTTTTTTGGTAAATTTTTGTATTTCCTTTTTGTATAATAAAGAGTATAAACAAACGTGCAAACACACAAACTTTCGCATTTATAATATTAGTATGGATTTCCAGCTTTTAAAATTCACAGCGCATTGGTATCAACTGCAATGCTGTTAATTTTCATTGATAAAGACAATCCGGCCACAGCTCTATTATTTATGATGGCCGCTAAACAAAGACAGGCACGGTTCTGAAGTAAGTTGATATTAATATTAGGAATCTCGGTGTCTTTTATTGTACGAGTACTTGTGAAACTTGTCAAGAAACCGCGCGATATTTGATTTTTCAGTCATTTGCTAAGTATTTCACATTTTTTTTAATTTTTATGACATTACGTGGTGTTGCTTTAGAGACGCATAATTAACACCGGCCAATAATTGCTAAATATTGCCCAGAACACTATCCATATGAACATATCCATAACTTGTAGCGCAAAGCCATTAGACCAAGTAGCATTACATTGCGTGCCCTCAATACCAATATTACCAACGAGTTCTAAGTGAAGATTGTTTTTTGGAATCTTTTGTATTTTTTATTTCAATTCCAAATTTTTTACTTTTACGGTCATCCCGTAAAACCTAAATTGAAAATACAAACTGAAATATAGATGCACAGAAAAACCAGAAAAATAAGACCAGCACTGGGAATCGAACCCAGGTCCTCGGTATTCCGTACCGCGTGCTATACCGCTACACCACTGCTGGTCAACGGTACAGACACGAATTTCCCTATGCACCTCATATCTCAGCTTGTTTGTTTCTTATTTAGCCACTTAAGCAGTGACGCTAGCGACATCTATACCGTAGCCCTCATCGAGAAACTTTCGGCGGAGTTCTAAGTGCTCGTTTGAACGCCGCAATGTATCACTTGCTCGGATTTTCTCACGCAGGGTTAAAAAGCATACCATGCGTGCTATACCGCCTTTTGCCTACATTTTGGGATGCCGTGAAATCGTCGAGTTGTCCGGTGCTATCTATATCCAGGCTAATAACGACATCTATCGGAGAAACTGAAACTAATCGGAGTTATTTTCTTCATTTGGCTCAGTTTTCAAGGCCATATGGTAATATTGGTGTGTGTTCACTTTCTTTGCGCTACATGTGTAATTTGTTTTGCTAGTTATCTAGTTTCATCCACACAAACCCCTGTTTCGCCATTCATTGGTAAATTTTAAGTGACAGATTATTTTGTGATGCCTCTTTGTTTGTTTTGTCCATATAAACATTTTCAGACTTTTCTTATTATTATCGGTTAAAATGCTATAAGAGCTATAGGTAGAGTCATTTACGATGACGCGTGCCGTGGTTCTTATAACAATGTCATTAATGTCTAATTTTGACAAAATCACGCGTCTTCGTGGATGGCAATAGATATATCTTCATTCATGCCTAATTCCAACTTTATAAGACAACTGGATGTACCCTATACTTACCACTAGAATACTTATCAAATTTAATTAGCGAGAATTGAACTAAACCCACGTGTGTTTAATAGAAGTTTGTATACACCTTATAATTGAACCGATTTCGGCTATTATGTCATTATACGTAGTGTTTGCGCATGTTTCTCAGAACCGCCGCCGGCGCTGATATCCGCCGCCGCTGCGCGCTTTCATTGATAACACGTTACATGATATTGTGTTTAGCATTGCACCCCTGTACGCACGGGCTTGGAGTTTGCCAAGCTATGGAAAGATTGCTTACCATCAAGCTGCGGAGGTTGCTTATTGATATGTATCCGAATGCACTTGTTTGACAGCAGGGCAGAAAGCAAAAACTTGTGAGGAAGCACATGGCGTGCCCTGTTATCTGTTAAGTAAACTTATATTTTATTTAAATAAAGTTTAGTTTATTGAATCACGCGTTACTTTGCGGAAGTCAATGTCAATGAACTGAAACAATTTCATTCATTCATTTTTATTTATTTCTTTGGTCTTCTCAGTACCTACATCTAGACTTAACGGTTAGACGGTTTTCAACAGATGTCATACTCAATCTAATCATCAACTTAAATACTCTGAATTGATTTGAAGACATCTTGTATTCTTCACAGCAATGTGTCACAACTAAGCTTTTAATTTGCTTGTCGACAAGTATTGCAAATCTTCTGAAGTCGATTAGACTATTATGCAAGCTAGTTTCTGACACAATACCTATTACTGGCAACACCGACTGTTTACCCTCATGTTAATTAATTGGTCATAAAACAGTAACCATGGGAACGCTGTTTCATGTAGATTTACCCCCTGTTTCACCATCCATTGATTAATAATTTATCTGACGGATAAATGTGATGCGGTCTCTGTTTGTTTTGTTCGAATAGACGAAGACAAAACCACATTTATCCGTCAAATAAAATTAATCAATGCGTGGTGAAACAGCCCCTTAACGTGCAAGGGTGTCGCTTCGTCACTTCATATATACAGTAGGGGTAGGTACTACGAAATTCAAAAATGGAAGTTCGTATCGTACCGTCCCGCCGACGCTTATATTATTTAATACGAGAGTGAGAGGGACGGCACGATACGAACTTCGATTTTCGAATTTCGTAGTAGCCCTGCAGATGTTGTGCATAACGGTTTTCTATCGGGAAAAGTCGGATCTCAAACGGAATACGACGGCACCCGAAGTGTCAATCAATTATTGTATTAAATAAGTGTCATTTTCATATCCATTAATATGGAACTTCATTATTTAGTGCCAATGAATGGTGAAACGGGGGTTTATTGTAAAATTGGTACTACGTGTTCCATATTTTTTTAGAATTTATCTTATTGATCACGTAACACAGATAACACTTTTCCTGTTAGTTCCTAACACATTACAATCGTTATCAAATCCGATCAATGAAAACAATTAAATGTTGCCGACGAGAACACAGAGATCAGAGATAATGGTAACTAGATATCATAACACAATATGTTGTATTATGTATAACACATTAGCCGTTAGTTACTTTCTACCTATTTCCGCTTAAACAATGGGGCAATCGGAGATCAATTACATAATATTATGTACTTATACACACCTACACATTTAGCAGGTCATAAAAAATTAACTGTAATAGCTCTGCCCGCCATTACGTTCCATTAATGAACTAAAATAATTTCCTTGCTCACCCGCGACCTTACGATAGCTAAGCTTATGCAAAATATGCGTGTTCATGCATCTCCTCCACCTCCACACTGTAAGAACACACACAAATCACACAAACCCATCTATCACCACCACCACACTACACTGACGCGTTTCGAACTCAACCAGAGCTCATCTTCAGATTGACACAACCGTACACCATGCCACCAGTTGTTAGACCAAGGCAAGCAAATGGTGAGCAAGGAAATTCTTTTATTTCATTGATATGGACCTCCGCAAAGTAACGCCTGATTCAATAAATTATTACGTTCCATTAACCACTTTGGATATCTCTGCATCATCATGCATCATACCAAATATATGAATCCCTTCAAAATAATAAAGCAATTTGCCAGTTTCACTTGGCAGGGAATGATCGACAAATTGGCGAGAAAGTGAACCTGGTAGCTGCGGCACGCCTACTACGCGTATGATACACTGTGACATCAAATTTGGGTATACCTATATTTATTGTTAAGGTGCCACTGCTGCTGTCATACCTACTAAAATTTTATATTTAATCATAATACCTACATGTACTCTGTTCGCCGGAAGTCGTTTTATTTTCGACACACTTTTTTTTTTATATAAAACGAGGGGGAAAACGAGCAGACGGGTCACCTGATGGAGAGCGATCACCGTCGCCCATGGACACCCGCAACACGAGGGGAATCACAGGTGCGTTGCCGACCCTTTAAGGAATTGATAGGCTCGTTTTTTAAAGATCCCTAAGTTGTAACGCTCCGGGAATGTTGCCGCTGTAAGCTGATTCCAGATCTTCGTCGTGCGAGGAAAGAAGTTTCGCTTAAAACGCACGGTACTAGACTGCCAATCATCAAGATGGTGAGGATGGAAAGACAGACGGTTCCTCGAAGTGCGGTAGTGGAATTTAGCCGCAGGCAGCAATTCGAAAAGTTCGTCAGAACACTCCCATGGTAGATGCGATATAATATGCAGAGAGACGCCACATCTCTCCGCAAAGCCAAGGATCGAGTAGGCACTGAAAGCTACCTTTCAAAGTTCCGAGTCAAAGTCGTCTGCAAAATACTCCGGATCTATCTAAAAACACCCATTTAAGTCTCCCCCTTAACCATGCGATTTTAAACGTATGCAGATTATAAAAGGTAATTTATCATTAATAGAAAAATGCTTTCTATCGCTACCAACTCTTCTCTTCACTCACCCGAGGCGCCACTGTCTACGCAATTATAAAAGCTACTACACTCCGACTAAAGAAAGAATACGTTTCAAGTGTTTCAACCCATACTTGGCCTGAGGAATAACTGGACCTCTATTTGTAGTTGGGTAATAAATTGAGTTTAGTACCAAATTTCGCCGTACGCGCAAGTATCTTTGTAAATATTCTGTGATCTTGTATGTTGGTTTAGCCTTTGCGGAAGTATGTCGAGTAATTGAACGTAATCATGGCAAAAATAATTGGTTGTTGTTAAGGATGTTTGAATTAAGTATGAGGTTTGATATATTGCGTTACTGGTATCTGCTTTAAGAATTATCTATTATGGATGATTATCTCATATTTTTATTTTAAAACTAGTGTTTTCCCGCGGTTTTGCGTGCGTAAATCATTCTAGATCTAGGTACAGCAATTCAAATTACATCGTGGTCTTTATTGACGTTGCATTATAAACAACAGTGCCTAATTTCCTGTCTCTAATTTTACTGGTTGAAATTTTGAAATATCATCCAGATTCTGTGGAAATAACGAGATGAGGTATATTAGTAGGATTGTTATCGAGTCATAACAAATTATCAGTAAATTTTCCTGATTTGATTATTTTGTGACGACCGGATGGCCAAGTGGTTAGAGAACCTGACACGAAGCCTGAGCTGGGGCAGATATTTGTATGAAAAATACGAATATTTGTTCTCGGGTCTTGGACGTTTAATATGTACATATTTATCTACATAAGTATGTTTATCCGTTGCCTAGTAGCCATAGTACAAGCTTTGCTTAGTTTGGGACTAGGTTAATTGGTGTCAGCTTAGGTGTCCCATTATATTTATAATTATTATTTATTGTATCAAATTTTCGCAATTTGAACTTAATCACATAAAATAATTGAAGTTTTATCGTGACCACAGCTGCTGCAATAAAGCCGTAACGTAGAGACAGTTTCAAACATCAATTTACGTCTTTAAGGGGCTACCCGAGGTTTTCATCGATTTTTGTCAAGTTTTGAATCGTATCTCCTACTTTTGCACTACAGATAGAATTATAAGTCAAACGGCAATCTTTCATCTCCATTTTTGTCTACCAGATTTTGATAAAAATGAATACTTCATTTTGTATGTTTTTTATAAACATTGTATGATGAACCACTTATTTCGTATCTCTATTGACGTGAAAGATCTAACATATACAAAATTTACATATTTGGGCTCGTCTTTGACGTCTCTAAAAACTGGTCGAGGGTTTTCATTTGAAACTAATTAACACAAAAGTTATGGCCAGAAAACCAGTTTTTTGGCCTAAAATTGTTCAACTTTGATGCCAAATATCTCGAAAACAATGAACTTTGAAGTAAATATGGGATACTATATTGCTTTAAGCCGTTGTTTTTAATATAATAAGCTACAAAAATCATTAGAAAACTAAGGAATTCAGATCGAAGGTCATATGGGCATGGGATCCCCTTAAGTGCAGAACAAGGTAGTGACTATTCGTTATCTCGGTTACTTTTCTAACATGGAAACTTCATGCGTCATCTTAAACAGTCATGCTTATCTCGCCGACAAGGCGGAGTGAAGTATGCCTAGATTCATTTCATTCGATCCCGGATTTTCCCGTGAAACACGCAGATGAATCATTCAGTGCCCTTACACATTCTAGAAAATTTTCTTATGCTGAAAATGTTCACATAAGATGCAATTTTTTTTTCATCATAAGCCGTAAGACGTCCACTGCTGATCAAAGGGTTTCCGTTGCACATTTTCGTTCTAAGCGCTTTGAGAATGAAAATGTGCATAAATATCTAATACGCCTCTATTTCAAAAGCCGGTAGGACGTGTCAGATATTTTTGCACGATTCGTTGTGGCGATATTAATGCAGGTAACATATTGCTCGGTTTAATAGTATAAAAGGTAATATTAGTATCACAAATTGAAAATACAAACTGAAATAAAGATGCACAGAAAAAACAGAAAAATAAGACCATCACTGGGAATCGAACCCAGGTCCTCGGTAATCCGTACCGCGTGCTATACCGCTACACCACTGATGGTCAACGGTACCGACACGAATTTCCCCTATGCACCTCATATCTCAGCTTGTTTGTTTCTTACTTAGTCACTTAAGCAGTGACGCTAGCGACATCTATGCCGTAGCCCTCATCGAGAAACTTTTTTCGGCACTCCATTGGAACTAACCGCTCACCCGGACAAGAGATATCGTTACTAAGCAATCAAATTAAGATTGGTTTTTTGGAATCTTTTTGTATTTTTTTTTTTTGGAATTGAAATAAAAAATACAAAAAGATTCCAAAAAAACAATCTGAACCAAGTATGTACCGGCTGTGGTACTCGTCAAACTGAACAACATTAGTTAAATGAGTTTAAAAATAATAAGTTTTATTTTTTATTACAATTTAAAGTTTATTCGAAGAAGCGATGTAGAGCAAAATGTTTGATATTAGTAGCGTGACAGGCGACGTCAGTTGGGTCCTAGGATGGCGTACATTGAATTAACGATTAAGTTTGTTAAAAACAAAACTTAAGTTTTGATTTTAATTAAGTGGGACCATGATGATCCAATTAGCCTCTGTTCTTAGGGTTCCGTAGCCAAAATGGCAAAAACGGAACCCTTATAGTTTCGCCATGTCTGTCTGTCTGTTCGTCCGCGGCTTCGCTCAGGGACTATCAGTGCTAGAAAGCTGTATTTTTGCACGAATATATGTATATGTAAGTAAATTATGACGACAAAATGGTACAATAAAAAATTAAAAAAAAAATTTTTTAGAGTAGGTACCATCAGCCAAATATGTGGTCTACCACCCTAAAGTGAATAATCATTTGCATGTCACAAAACAATAATGCCAATAGACGTGACTGTCAACTTTAAAATTCGACTTTAGCGACATATTTATTTGATAGGACCTTGTTTAAAAATTGATAGACCACTTATTTGGCTGATGGTACCTCCCATAGACGTAAAGTGGGGGTATTTTTTTTTCTCATCCAATCTTGTAGTCGGGGGTCTCGTTGGGTAGGTCTCTTAAAACCATTACGGGGTTGCTAAAACGACGACGATTCAGTGATTAGTTTGCAAAATATTCAACTTTAAAGTGCAAACTTTGATTAAAATCGAGCGTCCCCCCCCCTCTAAAATTTAAACCGGTGGGTGGAAAAATTTGAAAAAATTCATGAAGTGTATCAAACTTACAAAGAAAACTATAACGGTTAAGTTTTCTTGAGAATTATTAGATATACCTAAACTTGTAATATTCCGTGCAAAATACGAAATCCTTAGAAAAAAAATATTTAATTTTTTCGTAATGGCTACGGAACCCTATTTCGGGCGTGTCGGACACGCTCTTGGCCGGTTTTTAATATTACCCCCGGTTCTGGGCCACACACTGTATATTAGTATTAGCACATAGATAGTAGTTTACTTTTATTGATTACCGTACTGACTAACATCAATTAATATAAGTATGCCGTGATCGAGTATTACGTGCGCGTGCGTTACCTTTCTATGCTTTTGTTAGATGACCGGGTCATTACGAGTGTTTAGCTCGCGAGCCGGAAACAGACACACAGACATAATTGAGAAATGTTTGATCGTATTGCTATTAAACATGTATTTTTCAATTATTGATTGCGATCATCGAATGCGGATATCAATAAAATACAATCCATATTAGTACTCTATCTATTATTCTTAAATTATTGTAAAGGTAAACCAAAAATATATGGCTATATTATCAAGAGGGCGCTATTGTTCTTATTTATATGGCAATAGTTCAGTATAGTCGGAACAATGTCATTTTCACTTGTCTACAACGTTTACCTGTTAGCTCTGATGTTAATTTGGAAAGGTTTTGAAGTGAAATAGTTTCATTCCCCAAGCTTTTTTTTTTCAGTAGTTTATTACCTATAAACATTATTTACAATGATCCGTTGTTGACTACTAATCGTTTTGGGCATTTTTGTTACAGTGACACTGACAATCATTAAAATTAGTTCCAATGATAAATCCGCAACATGGCCAATAGTCATATATTTCTGGTCAGGCTTTAGATATATTTGGGGGGTAAATTTGGTATATGGGGGATTTTGGGGATGACAAATCGATCTAGCTTGGTCTTATCTCTGGGGAAACGCTTATTATCTATTTAGTTATAGCCCCAGCAAAGCTCGGTCGCCCAAGTACTTATTATTAATGTGAAATTAATACAGTCTGTCTGTTACCTTCACGTTTAAACAGTTGAACCGATTTAAATGAAGTAAACTATGGCGAAATCATTATATTTACAAAAAAGTAATACATTAAACATCGCGGGATCGCGGTGGAACCGAAAAGCACAAGACCGGTCTGAGTGGAGAGCCTTTGGGGAGGCCTATGTCCAGCAGTGGACGTCTTTCGGCTGACACGATGATGATGATGAATACATTAAATAACGAAGTAGAAATTAAATAACTAGATTAACTAAAATGAAAGCTAGTCTCTTAAAACTAATTTAAATTTAGAAATGGCCCCCGTGGCATTGTGCCCAAAAGGCCGGCAGCGTTTTCTCTTTAGATACGCAGGCCTACGCTAATTCTTTGAGAGAGATAGCTGCCGACCCTTTGGTCTCCAGTTGTGCCAACCAGGCGCTGCGCCAGGGCCCCATGAACCCAGGGTCTCAAAGGTGACAGGTATAATTATCCGAGAACCGATAATAACCGAGAACCTGGCATTTTGCCGATTTTTATTTTCCGCCTTCCGCCGCGCCAGCTTATGGAAATAGTTTGGCACCCTATTTTTTGGTTAGTACTCGTATATTATGGAAAAGACATGAATTATAAATTAAACATTTCTATAACAAACTCATTCACGTTACTCTAGTAAACATTTTTTTTTAATAAAACTACCATTTGTATACTAGAATGGTGCAAGTCGTCGCCTATAAAAGATCATGTACTAAGTGAACGGTTTGAAACTCAGTTATCTGTGTGAAACGAGATTTCATAAATAACTGTCACACCCGTATAAGGACACTTGGACACTTGCACGAAATGTCATATTTCAATTAGCTTCCTCATTTCGATTGCTAGGAATGTTTTAGACTAAGGTTTTAGATGAGATAAAAAGAGAACGACTAACCTAATAGGTATGACAAATTGATGCGGAAACAAAAGTAAACCAGTTTCAAGTTAATTATGATAATGTATCTATTATACAAAAATAAAAGTCAATGGCTGAGTGAAGAGTAATACTTTATTGAATTAAGCGTTACTTTGCGGAGGTCCATATCAATGAACTAAAATAATTTCCTTGCTCACCCGCGACCTTATGATAGCTAAGCTTATGCAAAATATGCGTGTTCATGCAGTTCCTCCACCTCCACACTGTAAGAACACACACAAATCACACAAACCCATCTATCACCACCACCACACTACACTGACGCGTTTCGAACTCAACCAGAGCTCATCTTCAGAGTGACACAACCGTACACCATGCCACCAGTTGTTAGACTAACGAACCATAACCACCGTTTTAACTTGTCACTGTAACTCCCCAAGTACCCACATACGTTTTATGAAACAAAACAAAACTACCCACAAATTATTAATATTTTTTTAAACCGTCCTTCAAAACTACCTTGATTTTTATTTATTTACTGTCAAGGCATGTTTTATTAACTACCATTGCTGAAATTAGATCCAAGCCGTAGCAAGGGAGATGAAACTAAATTTACCTGCTCATTAATAATAGACCCCATACTATTGTAATACACTTAATTCCGGATATCTGTACTTATATGTGGTTATTTCGTTTTGTTTTGTTTATGTAATTATAAGGACAAGGTTTGTATGACAATACTCCAATAAAATCACTCGTTAAACATCATATCAATGACCTACATATTACCCTGGTAAGCAGATGCTGTAGTTTCTCCTACATAGCAGCAAATAGGATATAGGTTTAATTCCTAAAAAAATATAGTTAGTTCGTCCGTTGTATTTTCAATAAAATATCAACGGGCAATATAGAGCGCTGCTGCCCATTTTGACGTCAGGTTCTGTAGGCATGGGAATGAAAATGAGGATGCTTTCTTTGCCAGAATACATAATATAGTAGAATAAATAAGATGACACCACAGGATACCAAAAAGGGTCTCTACTCAGCATAAGATGTGCTAGAACAGTGATGAGTAAACTTTCTTCGGGGGACCAGAATGTTACATATTTATTTAGAAGAGGGCTAGAATTTTACCATTCTATTTTATGTCGCAGGACGATGAAAATAATAATTATCGCGGGCTGTATTACTATTTATTTCGAAGGCCGGGCCGTATTTTATCCATCACTGTGCTAGAAAAAAATCAGTGGCAACTTCCACAGTTATGCAAGCATCCCCATATTGGTATTCTAGCAATCAACTTGCGTTAGTAAATAGAAGGGTTACGTCCACAACTAGGTAGTTTTGATTGATGACTAGCATGTGCCAATAATTAAATTTATCATTTGCTTGACTTACTAATGTTAAGTACGGTGGATTTACACAGTATACGAATAGATGTCATCTTCAGATTTAAAAATAAAAATTGTGCTCATCATCATTATCATATCAGCCGCAGGGCGTCCACTGTTGGATATAGACCTAGTTGTTTCAGTTGAAAGAGGCCTGCATCCACCGCAAACCCACAGCTTTAACTATTTAATTTGTGTAATAGACAGATTTTTAATACACTTTTTAAAACGCAAATGATTTACGGTGTGCCGGACAGGTTTTAAAACTGCACCTCCTGTGGATTTACGCGCTACAGGTACCAATTAGACTACGGGGATCCGGCCGACCAGCCGAAAATCGTAATCGCTCTCAAACGCCAAAGCTAACAAACAGATATAATATCTTCGTACCTATTTCTATTTGTAGTTGGGTGGGACAGAAGGATTGTTCGTCTTGCCGCAGTTGTCGTATGGCCGTTACACTTCGGTGTGACACACGGTTTTTCTATTAAACCAATAGATTAACGATCAATTGATAGATAGCAGTGCGGGCGCAGCGTGACGGAAGAACTCTTTCCGACTATTAACCGAACTCCGTGCCGGCAGCCACACAAAGAAGGCTTGCAATCTGCACCAAAATTTATCTGGAATATTTCAGTACGCGATTGCGTTTAGTTTAGTAACAGCTGTAAAAAACAGGGTTTTTTTTAAATTGTGGTTGATAAATGTTATACATTATAAGCAAAGTGTACCGCGTCAAAAGCGTGACTTCATTTTCCATCAAAAATGCTGATGAACAACCTTTACAGGAAAGTTCAATGAAGCTTATTCAAAAGACTGCCGTTAATAGTGTTTGATTATGTTACATAATAGAAAAAAACAACTTTCGAAGTGAAAACACCCCCGCGCTGATTTTCAGCCAGCACCCTCGTTTTTATCGCTACGCGTTTTACATAATTATATATAATGCATAATGTATACATAATTTTATATAATTAATAGCGATCTCAGTATCAACGACGGTGATGGCTGAAAATCACGGGCGGGTGTTTTCACTTCGAAAGTTTTTTTTTTTCTATTATGTAACATAAACCAAACACTACTAACTTAGCAGTCTTTTGAATAAGCTTTACTCAACTTCCCTGTAATGTAAAGGTTCTTCATCAGATTTTTTGATGGAAAATTAAGTCACGCTTTTGACGCGGTATAAGTTAAAGTAAGATTGTTATTTTGGAATCTTTTTGTATTTTTTATTTGAATGATGTTTTTTTTTATTTTGTATGTTCGATGTAAGTTAAAGTTTTTTTTCAATCTACAATCCCACATTTGTATGGCAACCGACTTTGCTGCACCCTCTTAAAGTTAAATTACAACAGTATTTGATTGATTGGATCGCAGTGCCACAGGTTGGTGCTTATTGGATTAAGCTGGCCCACTGTCCCAATTTACATAACTTATCATTTATGGAAAACGAAAGTCATTATAAATATTTAGACTGTGCATTGGGTAATTGTGGCTGCTCTTGATAAATGAAGTGTAACATTTCAATAATTTAATTGAGAGTTACTTAGTTGTGAACTAACTAGAAGACCTGATGGCCAAGTGGTTGGAAAACCTGACTACGAAGCTTGAGGTCCCGGGTTCGATTCCCGGCCGGGGCAGATACCTGTGTGAATAACACGAATGTTTGTTCTCGTGTCTTGGATGTTTAATATCTATTTAAGTATGTATTTATCTATATAAGTATGTTTGTCCGTTGCCTAGTATCCATAGTACAAACTTTGCTTAGTTTGGGACTAGGTCAATTGGTGTTAAGTGTCCCATGATATTTATTTATTTATTTTAACTAGACTTTACCCGTGGCTTCACACGCGTAAAGCATCAGATAGGCATTTTCACCTTAAATGGCGCTAAAATTATTTTATTTCAGAATTAGGTATAATTCTGGGTTTTCGTTACTCATTGCAAAATCACGAGCATTATTGATTTTCATTAGGAAAAAAAATGTCCTCAATTTTCTATAAAAATTTCATGTGTCGTCGTGACAACCCATGTAATGTAAACTTTATGAAAAAAAGTCGCAAAAGTGTCAAAAGTCCAAATCAATAGTGCTCGTGATTCTGAGTAAGGAGAACAAGGAATTACCTAATTCTGAACGAAAAAAAATGCGTCATTCAAAGTAAAAATGCCTAGATATCCGACTGTTGAATTGAATTTCCTTTATTACTTCCTTTATTCCTTTGGGAATTACCTAAAAAAAACTTGTTTTATAGCTTTCGCAAACTCTTATTTTATTCTTCCATGACTGTTTTAGTAGGTACATTATAATAATTCGCATATCAGAACTACCTTAGGCTTCAATATATTATCGTAAGTTATAAGAAGAAATTATATTTTAACTTGTTATAAAATATTTGATATTGTTATAAATATATTTCAGGACTGACCATTGAACTTGGCACCCATTTAGATCTCACTTCTTTTGTCGTTAAAGTCAACAATCAAGGCATATATCATAATATTGAACTTGGCTCTCATTTCACATATGTTTTGATGGATGTATATATTATAGAGGCCCAACAATCACAACCACCACACAAATGCTAACACGTTTCGAACTCTTAATGACTTTATTATCCAGCTCTAAACACCTTGCTAAAAAGATGTTCCATAGTTGCTACGGTTTGTCGATTCGTCGTAGAAGCGCGGCAAATATATTATACCTGGTTCATTGCTGATACTCCGTATTTCATGTTTTTTTTTGCATCAAGTGCAGTAGGAAGTTTGCGTTTATTCCATCCATTAGACTGGTAAGGGTTTTTAAAGTGTCTCTAACTCTCACTAAACAATCTATATAAATGTAAACACGAACAAATCATAACTTTCAACTCTACGTATTCACTTTAAAAAACGAAATGGCTTGGCACGTTCATTATTATTGTCTCTGTGTACCCTTTAATTTGTTGAAGTGTAATGTGTAGTGTTGTTGCTTGGTGGGCGATTATTTTATCGATAATCTCGAAATTCTGGTGCATTTACTTTGTTACCAACTTCTATTCACAGGTATCTACCTAATTCGGACTCCAGTCAATCACAAAATACTTTTCTTTGTCGTATAGGTACTATTATAAATTACAATAGTCACAAGAAGAAAACAAATTAAACCCACCGCAAAACAAAGGAAAAAAACAGACCTTTAAAAAAGTGCAGTGTAAAAGAAACTGTATTGAATTCGGTTTTGTTGATTTCGGGAATTTTATAAAAGCTGATTAATAATGATTACTGCTTAGGAACTTCTTCTAAATGATGATATAATGCAAAAACGGCATTAAATCGTCTCTGTATTCTTGAATAAAAACATACACACTTTAACCTAAAACGGATATGGGTACCTTCTGCGTTTTGTCGTGCTGGGTTTTAAGCAGGGTAAGACTAAAGTACCTACTGATTTATGATTGGTTTTTTAGAGTCTTTTTAGCGTATTTTTTATTTTAACTCCTAATTTGTTACTTTTACGTGTATCCCGTGAAACCATATCGATGTCACTAGTGCTGCTGCTTAAGTAGCGTAGTAGTTAAAAAGCAACATGAGATATATGTATGCAAAGGAATAATTCGTGTCTAGATTCCTGTCCAGCGGTAGTGTAGGGGTTATAGCACGGATTGCTGAGGACCTGGGTTCAATTCCCAGCGCTGGTCGCTTTTTCTGGTTTTTCTGTGCATCCATGTCTCAGTTTGTATTTTCGATACCTACTGATTTCACCAATCGATACCGACGCTTTAAGAGAAGTCTCTTCGTTCCATTCTCCATACAAACGTAGTCCCGGCTCATTTGAAAACTAGGCAACAGAAATAGATGACATTTTGTAAGTATGGACTAGACGTTACAGGAGCTCAAAAGTCGACAAAAAAAGATGTCAACAGACTAATAAACCATTTTTACAAAAATCGAAAAAACCACAGGAATAGAAAATATAATGAATATCTTGATTGTAAAATATCATTGATATCTGTGCTATACATTTCGTATAATATGAGGACAATGAAACCCAAAATTCAATCGCCCAAATCATGAAAATCCTACAGCTATCTCGATATAAATTACAGACGTCGTTGCGGAAGGCATGGGGGGGACGGCTGTGAGCGCTTATGCCACGAGCGATAAAGACAGCAATATCCCAAACGAATACCTAACGCGGCCGCGCGGCCGGCAGGGAAACTTCTGTTAAGAATCGAGTGGGAAACTGTCGATACTTACTTAAACACCACTAGTAATGAACGAGCCGTAATAACATAAGAGCGTGTTTGAGCTGTGAAAAATACCGCCGCGATTAAGAACGTTTCCTTGTGCTCTAGGCGTTTTTTAGATAATCTGTCTCCTATAATCATATTACGTGGATGAACCGCAATGACTAGAGGCATATGAGAGGTGAGTTACTTCACAGACACGTAACAGCTTTTTTCAATGCAGTTTTCTTTGGTTTTTAGATGAATTCGGATGTGAAACCTAGCCAAGTGAAGTCCTAGATAAAGGATGTAGCCAGAAATCAAACTCGTGGCTGTATTGTCTAGTTAACGCTTTGACGTTCGCGATTGCGTTTACTATCTCTTTCTAAACTTATCTTTACACCGTGTGACAGAAAGAAATGGTGTAAGCTATTATGATTTCAAGCGAGTTAACCAAATTTGGTACATTCAAGGTTTTTATATGTACATTTTACTTGATATCTATCCATTGTAATACAAACTAGACTAGTGTATTTCAATACAGAAATGTATGTTTAGATAGTTCAATTTTCAATTCAATTTCAATTTTTTTAAGACACCAATTGCCGTTGCTTTGTTTACATTTAGTTAAATACCTATCCAAACCAAGTATAGGTTTATTTTAAACTAGCCCATTGTACTTTGCGAGTTTTTATCGTTACCTAAATGGACATTCAAAGCAAAATTTTGGCAGGTAAAACCCATGATTAAGAGGGCTAGGTATTTTTTTAATGATTTGCAATCCATATACTTAATAGTCTGTCACGAAGTAGGTCCAAATTCTTTCACATTAAATAATCTATTTAATACCTGCAATGTTTAGCGTGCAATTAAGTCGGGTCATACCTGCGGGGAGCTTCTACAACCAGAGCACTTACAGTTCTATACCTCTACGATACCTCTTCAAGCTTGGTAATAAGAGTCAAAACGATGTGGTTTTCATTTGCGTAGTTGTAACAATATATTTGCACAAGACACCCAAATTCGTATGACTTAATACGAGTGCAGGGCATATCAACAATTTGGAGATACCTCTTCAGTGTTTAGTAATAAGAGTTAAATTACGTTAATTTTGATTTTAATATAAGCAATGTCATGTTGGTAATATCCAATGCTATTAGTCGCTCGTGCTCATGCATCTAGTGCCGTTTGTCATTCGCAGAGTCAAATGTTTCACTAAGTCAAGTAGGGAACATGCATAAGAATTGGTTAAAGCTTTTATACCATTATTTTACTAATTCCCCAGCCCTTTCATCCTGATTTAAAACATGATGAAGTTCCCATTTGTATACAAAATTCCACTCATTTAGAAGATGATTTCCGGGACAAAACGATCCTATGTCCTTTCCAGGATCTCAAACTAGCTCTCTATAACTGTAGCGGGACGTATATAGACAAAAGATAACAGTAATACAAAAGTTACTGAAGCTTTATTTGTTTGCATGTCGTATTTGTTACTTAACTATTTTTTTTATATTTTTACCAAACGGAAAACTGCTACAGAGCCAAATAAATACAATAGATTAGGAACTATATTGCTAAATACATAAGGGACGGCCAATGCAATATACATGATATTATTTACGAATACCGTAAACTGCTTCAACTTTGCCCCCTGGCCCCAACATTGCCCGAGTTGATTTAGAGTCGATAACTTAGCACTCTTATAGGTTTTAAACTTTTATCTACACGGGAATTATTATTACGGGGGATAAAAGTTTTAAAACCTAAAGGGTGCTAAGTTATCGACTCTAAATCGAATCAGGCAATGTTGGGGCCAGAGGGCAAAGTTGAAGCAGTTTACGGTAGTTACGGGCAATATAGGCTAGGTAATTTATGGCTTTTACTTTTTAAATAAGAATTGAAGCAATGCGTTTACCCTATTCACATCGATATGACATTACGCATTGACATGGCATCGTAACGTTGGTCTGTATGATGTCATATTGGGTGTGTTTGTATGTAATGTTTAGTGCTAACAATTTTGACACAAGCTAAAATTGTTGCTGTAATAGATCTGCTTTAACAATTTTATTTATTGCTTAATACGTTTATGGGCACTAATAGGTATTCATTTCGTTAACTGTAACCATAGATTAACCTGCGTTTGATCTCTTTTCAATACTCGTCCACTTATGTGAGACTAGTTGATCCATTGAATTTCGATTGAATTTCGTTTGCGTTTTGCGGAGCTTTGTATTTTCTCAGAATTAAAAGTAGGTATTCTTTGTTGCGGATTGGGAACTTCACACACACCATTGAATTGCTTTGCAAGTTTGTGCAGGTTTGCTCACGATGTTTTCGTTCACCGCAAAGCTCGTGGTAAATTTGAAATGTAATTACGCACATGAATTTCGAAAAACTCAGAGGTGCGTGCCGGAACTATGGCCCAAGTCCTCTTATTCTGAGAGGAGGCCTGTGCCCAGCAGTGGGACGTATATAGGCTGGGATGATGATGATTCTTTGTTGATCACTGATCAATGATCAGGTAAGTATAATGTAGCTTTCTATTGCTGAAATATTTGTTCTCTTATATACAAAAAAAATCGACTAAACTCGTGTAACACGAGTGTTCCTATAAGGCTGAGTTTCCGCCAAAGATGTGTGAGGTAGCTAAGGTGCGACGATGTGGACCGTTATGACTGTTTCCACCAAAGATGTGCGAGGTAGCTGAGCAGTGCGAGGGCGTGTAGCGGACTCTTTTCAATAAACGAGCGGGCGCAGTGAGACAGCTGGGCTACTACGAAACTCGAAACTCGAAGTTCGTGTCGTGCGGTCCCTCTGACACTTACACTATTTAATACGAGAGCGAGAGGGACCGCACGACACGAACTTTGAGTTTCGAGTTTCGTAGTAGCCCTGCAGATTGAGTACTTCGCAACACATCCCTCGCAGCACATTCGCGAAGCATCGGTTACAATATTACGCTACAGGACGCTATGGTAGTTACTACCAACCATAACGTCCTGTAAATTGGGATAATTACAAGATCTACCGCCACCTTCACTCTCCACAGACTTAATTCGGCATTGAAAGTATAACTCGTCTAATAAGCGGTGCCATTAGCAGAGCAACGGTTAGGACACATAAGGGCAGGTTGACTCGACCCAGTAAACCTGTCGGCGCATGCGCGCTCTTGGCACCATGCTATAGGTGGGACCACGCTAACCCCCGACTACTTTTACTATTACTTATTCTATGAACTAAAAGAATTTCCTTGCTCACCCGCGACCTTACAATAGCTAAGCTTATGCAAAATATGCGTGTTCATGCAGTTCCTCTACCTCCACACTGTAAGAACACACACAAATCACACAAACCCATTTATCACCACCACCACACCTGTACCTCCCCAAGTTACAGTGAAAAATTAAAACGTTGGTTGTGGTTCGTTAGTCTAACAACTGGTAGCATGGTGTACGGTTTGTGTTACTCTGAAGATGAGCTCTGGTTGAGTTCGAAACGCGTCAGTGTAGTGTGGTGGTGGTGATAGATGGGTTTGTGTGATTTGTGTGTGTTCTTACAGTGTGGAGGTGGAGGAACTGCATGAACACGCATATTTGCATAAGCTTAGCTATCGTATGGTCGCGGGTGAGCAAGGAAATTCTTTTAGTTCATTGATATGGATCTCCGCAAAGTAACGCCAGATTCAATAAATTACTTATTCTATGCCCCGACGCAAAAAGAGGGGTGTTATAGGTAAGTTCGATACCATGTTTTCTTTTTTGATTTGTTAACTTGGCTGGTTTTTTTTTCGCTATGACTATCTTTATTTTCCAGTGGAGGACTCATTGAATGGGCTAAAAATAAAAGGTGTTCATTAAATAACCGAAAACCACAAAGTAGTTTTCTCAGAATCGAGTGTAGAATCGATTACACTACCTATGTTTTAAATTAGGTTGTGTTTGTGTAATTAAATCCTTTTTTTTTGTGCCGAGTCTAAAAGTTACGACTGCAACGGGCCCAATAAAAAAGGGCGACCTTCCTTCCTTCCTTTAGCGAGGTTGCATATTATTTCGATAATTTAATACTGGCTGTTTTGCTGTCAATGTGTGATTTTCTTCTAAAAACGTCAAAGCGCAACTGACAAAAATACAAATTAAGAGTGTAGAGTTAGAAATGAAGCAGAATTACTGAGTTACCAAAACATACGAATATCTTTTATAATAATGAAGGAATTCAAAAATAAATGTACCTAATCAACTAACTTAAAATGAAAAAATATTTTTGGGGTGCCTGTGGTTTTCAGTTATATGTTAAATTACACCTTGTATACAAAATATTAAAGTTTCAGGTCATCTTACGTTTTCTTCGGCGCGTCTTGCCAAGTACAGTGAAATTGTGATATCCAATTCTGTCAGCAGTGTTTCCGGATAACTATGACATTGGTGCTTTCAAGAAAAGGGCCTAGAGTTTCTTAAAAGGCCGCCGGCAACGGACCAATGACTCTCCTTGAGTATTTGGTACTCGTACTCATGGGAGATTGTGATCATTTCTCATCAGATAACCCTATTGCTCGTTTGCCTCTCATAGTAGAAAAAAAATGGATTGGTTATTAAATATGGTTTTTACTGTTAAGATAAGTAATTTTTGTCAACTGGCATTAGTAAATAAAAAAGTTCTTAATAGTTTCTTTCATTTACAAACATATATCTGGTCACCCTACTATATTGCAAGCGCAGGCGGTTTGCCTTGCGCAGCCGTTTCACTGCGCATGTGCGGATCGATACTGGATCGATGCACTTGATTTCTACTGCTGCATTCTATGATCTAGTGATAGTACCTCGACCCTATTGCAGTAGCTTGGGGACCCGGTTTTACTCGACTATCTCCAGGAAGAATGATTTTAGTAGGTATTGATTGAGTAGATATCTTCAGTACGATGAAAGAAGGTTAATATGCGCAATTAACATTTTATTTGTTAGGTACATACCTATTTATCAAAATAAAAAGAGAAGTATTATTGCATTACCCTCGAGTCTGTCTGTCGTTCCGTTAGTTACAGCAAATTAGGTTTAAAAACGGTGTACACGTATATTTCTGTGACAGACACGCGGGCGTGCGAATAAATGAATTTTAAGTTAAGATCAGATCAGATCGAATAAGGGTGGACATTTTTTTTTAATGGTCTAAAAACTGACCATTCCTACCTGTTCGATACTTAAGTTATTTAGGTACAGAGGCTAAACAACTTAATAGTCTTATAGTTCAACCACCTATTTTTGTTTAGCAATCAATTATATAAATGCAAGCATTCACTAACGTATACGTGTTTAATTATGACCAGTCACGATTTATTAAAAGTATTTGTGCAATTAAACAAAACACTTAAATATAACGGGATCTGCAGTTTAAGAACTGGCCTTTTCTATACGTTTGTTTGAAAATAATATGTTTGTAAGGGCCAAATGTTTTTATACCCAGTACTAGGAGCACTATGTGTCCGTCTGTTGAATCTTTAGGAGGCTGATTTATAAAACCACATCGGTGTAAAAACCGCTTAATAGTGACAAAAAAAGTGTTGAATTTGAAATTCGAATATTCAGAAGATTATAAAACTTCAAACATATCATTGAACTGTTTCGCTGGTGTTGCAGGTTTCTCGACGATATTCTTCATCGCAAAACTCATGGTACACTCGCCATCAGATATATCGGAGCGGCCAAGGTAGTCAAAGAGAGGAGGTAGTAGAGCATGCATTTTTGATAAGCTTGGCGGCTCTGAAATATCTGATAGCGACTGTACCTGTAGCTAACTATATATGTATATTTCAAATGAAATTTTGCACACAGATACCGAAAAACTTAGAGGCTATCTTTGGTTAGACGCTCTTGACAAAGCAGTCATGATGACTTTCTTGGGAAAATAGTGTAGTGGTTTCCCCTTTTCTTCCACACCAGAGAGCTGGAGTCAGCAGTTCGTAGTTGGCGATAAAGTGCTGCCCCCTCTCACATTAAGGCTGGTTCACATTTTATTAACTAAATTTTAACTCTATTTTAAGCAACTTAATTTTAAGTAAGCGTTTACACGTTCGCCTCAGCTATTAAGTTCTTTAGTTAGCTCGAGAGAGATGGACGACCAACAGTCTTCTGACCACTTCGACATTTTCAAAAAAGATCTCTCTTCTTCAAACACAAGAACTTACTAACGCGACCGCTCCGCCAAACTTTATATAAGTACTTACTTAACCAATTTTTAACTAAATTGTTCCTGTCCAAACATGTCAGTCAAGTGATAATTCAACGGCTTACGGAAACGGCAACGGCTTAACCGAAAAATAGACGAAATTCTAATTTATTTGTTCACTTACACGCTTAATTATTACTGAATTAATGTTTACACGCTTAAAGTCGCTTTAATTTAAGTTAAAATTTAGTTAACTACTTGATAACTTATACGTGTGAACCAGCCTTTAGGTTTAGGTTGCCTTTTACGACACCCACGGGAAGAAATAAGTCAGCCATTTTCTAAAACGGGGCACGGACTCTTCTTTGTCGTGTCGCTCTTAGCAGAGCGGTCGTGGTCACATTGAGGCGTCCGCGTCGGTGGTAGATGCGGACACAGCTCTCCGTACGATCTCTCGCCATACTCTTCTGTTGGCAGACTGTCTGGCACAGTCAGATAGGTACGCCGTTCCCTACAGCGGCCTTCACTTGGTCACTCCAGCTCATAGGTGACCTCCATTTTTTCCCTGCACGACTAGCCGCTCTATGGAGTCGCCATCCCGCCTGGAGACAATGCCAATTCAAAGTCAAAGTACCTACTGCAGTTTGCGCGACTGTACTATGGTCGATAGACGCTGCGTGATGTTAAGCTCCTGGAGTATGGACACGTTGGTACGGAACTCCATGGCACGGACACGGACTACGCTGCTACGTTAATTAAGCTGTATAATTGAACATTAACTTATGAGCAGGCAAGCAGCAGTAATTGCAAAACCAATTGAGTCTAAGGCGTAAATCTTATCAAAGTTCAGTACGGTTTCGCCATTGTTATTGCTCCGGATTGAACGCCTCTTTACTTAGCATGTCAAAGAATAAACAATCTATTTTAGTCATAAAGCAGCTTCAATTAAGTTATAGAGATAGACATGTATTTAACACTATTTGATATAGAAAAAATACATTAGGAAGGAAAAATCTAACAGTAGATATTAAACTAACCTATTTCATTCTGTAAGATGACATTAAAAAAATCCTGAAACAGCACGGTTCTATATATTTTATGGCAAACGTTGGTAGGTAATAACAAATTATGGCAAGTGAATCGTGTTGGGACTTTACTTAGCTATTTTTTTATAATGAAAAAAAAGCCGTCGCGTGGCAGAACCACTATTCTATTACTTTATGACTTTTCATTCTTACGAGTTTTTTGGAAGTGATTACAAATTTGTCATGATATTTTCGGTGAAGGAGGCAGGTAATACTTAGATTACCTACAAAACGTCGGTGTATTTGGCCAGGCTACATCTTGTAATATTGTTGCAAGATTTGCTCGAGGCCCATGTTACAAGGCGCGCTTAATTTCTGTTAAAGTTGACAAAGGTCAGTCAACTCGGTCACGACGTGACCTGTTCATGGGAACAGGACCTGCAAACGGACGAACAATCCTAGCGAGATCATAAATTTAGTTTACGGCAGGCTCTCATTTCAGCATGTACAGGTCGATTTACGAGAGCTGACACAAATACATTTTTTTATATAACAAGGGGAAAACGAGTATGCGATCACCTGATGGGAAGCAATCAGCGTCGCCCATGGTCACCTGTCAACACGAGGGGCATCACAGGTGCATTGCCGACTTATAAACTATTTACCTACCTTGCTATGCCGCTACCAATTGTTTAGTTCATTGATGTCGGTAAACCTCCGCAAAATAACGCCTAATTTTGTTAATTATGTCTTTTACCTTTAAGGACATTTGGTGGTCATCCATAAATTACGTCACTCATTTAGCCTAATTAAAACCTAATTTTCTTTCGAAATAGATAAGTACTTTAGGTATTAACGTCGACATTGGCAAAATACGTCTTGCTAAAACGGCAAGAGTGAAAGCCATTAAAAAAATGTTATAAAACAAACCTAACTTAACCTATAGAGTTCTATAGGACGACCATTTAAAAATTATGAAAAATGTTTGGTTTCAGCGGAAAAAAAATGATATTTCATCCCTCCTTAAACTATGAGAAAATCTGTTACATCGTACATCGTGTACTTGCAAAAGAGAAGTCCATTAACGACCCACTTCCTTATTAGTTAATACATCAAAATAGGAAAGAAAGCCGTAAATGGACTTTTAAGTACATAAATCAAAAGTAACCGAAGCTGGTCTCCATACCGCACCCTGTCAGTCCATATTCAAGATAGCCTTCCTAATATAAGCGATACTTGCTATGAGTTATGAGCTGAGCGATATTCTGAACGAAACTTTGATAAATAAGCGAAAGCTTCAATGAGGTGTCGTGTCAGTCGTTGTTTTGGTTTTTATTTATTTCCGGACCTTAAAAAGCCATGGTGGCCTTGCGGTTTGACCTATAACCTCACAAAGAATGATATTTCAAATTTAGCACGAGCTTTACGGCGAAGTAAAACATTGTGAGGAAACCTGAACAAAACTGCGAAACCATTCAATGGTCTCTGTGTGAAAATGACGGGCCAAGCCCTCGCATTCTGAGAGGACACCTGGGCTCAGCAGTGGGAGTGCATAAGCTGGGATGTTGATGAATGTAAACAAATGTAAAGAAATCAATATGAATGTTCAATTGGAGAAATGTTTTTTGATTTGCGACGAAATTTTAAACGCTAAGTATGTCATATTATGTATGAGTAACTTTTACACTCCGTGTTTACCTACACTACACTACACAATAAGGAACTGCATTTAATTGCCGTGATTTGTCGGGAAATTAGTTTGCTTCTACACCCCGGGACATACGGCGCTTGTCTTCATACAATATCAATTAAACCTAAGAGAAAGACATTTGATTTGACTTGATACCAAGGAATAGTTTGGAAGCACAGAACTACTAGGAATATAAAATGTACCTATGCTGGGGCAGATATTTGTAATATCTGCCCACGATTGTTTCTCGAGTTTTAAGTGTTTATTAATGGTATTAATTATGTTCGTTCGTTGCTTAGTACTCATAACATAAGCTTTGCTGACTTTGGGATTAGGTCAAATGATGTTAATTTCCCCGTGATTAATTTATTTATATCTGCACTCCAAAACTCTCCTCTCCCATCTCCTCCTATCTGAGGATTCTATGAGCATCTAAGACCGATATTTTGCTGATTTGGCACCATTTCATGACATGCACATTTTTATTAATTTTTTCCCATGTCGTCACGAATAAATGTTTTTCTTGCTTTCATTCATACCTCAAGCTCGTCTTTGTCTCAAGTTATCTAACACGCACACGTCCGCAAACATGTGACAGTACGATAATTATGCCGTGAAAGTAATTGCTTGGGAACAAAAGACGATCGTTGCTGGTGTAATCCATCGTGGACTGTTTCACACAGCCGATAACCCCGGCTTAGGGCTATCTTTCCATCTACTTTTCGCAGATTTCACCAAGTCTTGACGATCTGGGAGTGCACCACAGTAATATTAATGAGAAGAATAACAATAATGTTTATACAGATGTAGTGCATGGTTCCAACGGAAGATCAGCGTCGGCTGCAAAGTTGACATGCTGAATTGGGACCATATTTTCTTTTATTGTTGTTATAGTCACGAATAAATGTTTTTCTTTCTTTCTAATGATTTTCCATCGTATTTTAACGTAAAACTTTTATTTATCGTGCTATCTCAATTAGCTTCAGTACCCACCGTAGGTACAGTCAACGTCATAAATAAGTACTTTCGTACCTTCTTGCTTTCAGTCGTTACATGATTTCGTATGGCTATTCAAACATGAGTTAAAGTGACAAGGTGGAAAAGTGATCACTTATTTATGACGTTGACTATGCACAGCTGTATCTATTGAAATCCTACACTACACGCAAACACGCACGCAACAGCACTACATCCGTATTACCTTCTAGGACTGCTGTCAAACGTTTCGTCCTCTCTTTGCCATCAGCTTGCTTATTTCTTTGTTTTTGAATATCAAATTATAGTTATAGCAATCCTTGTGAGGGCAGAAACGGCAAAATAGAAGTCTTTCTACAGGCACATGTTATGCCTGGTGACCGAAGTTCCCAAAGAAAGAGTATTGGTATTTGTATTTATCCAGTTGTATTTGGTCCAGTAGTGGTGTAGAGGTATAGCACGCAGCACGGAATGTTGAGGACCTGGGTTCGATTCCTTTTCTGGTTTTTCTTTGCATCTATGTTTCAGTTTTTATTTTAATATAAAATACAAAAAGACTCCACAAACCAATCTTAATTTATGCACACTTCGATAGCGCGATGACGAAAATGAAAGACGTGATCAGCTAAAGCTACGCGTGCGTAGTAGCCGTTCATCATTAGATTACTAGGTGGCGCTAAAATTGCTACAATGGCAACAAAACAACCCACTTTTGAGCAAACAGCTTGAGCTGTGATTTGTAAGGGTATGCCTATATTAACTTCGTCGCAACACGCTAAACAACTATATAACTAGCTCTTTAACCCGAGGGAGTTTCAAAATAAAGGTAACTAAAACTAAAATTATAAATAAAAAAGTTGCCCAAAATCACTGCCAGGTGGTAAGGTGCCCAGAAGGCTGGCAGCATTACCACGCTGTATAATTAATAATAAAATATGTAATATAAAAAATATATAATTTTAGTTTGTATGTAGTTTTAGTTACCTTTATTTTGTTTTATATTATACAGGCATTGTGAAGTTTTAATTTATAATAATAATAATATATTCTATATTCTAAAAAAAGTTTTCAAAATTAAAATCTTCTAATTGTACCCTTCTGATTCTTAAGGAACGTACCTCTATCTGCCAAATTTCAAGTCTTTAGGTCCGTGATTTAGGCAGGCTGTATCTGTTATCTGTCAGTCAGTCATTCAATAATGTTTTTTTAGGTATACTCGCAGATGACATTTGTCACATTTCTGTCTTATTATTAGTCCCGTGAATTTGTATGATCGCTGTACAAGACTCCAGTCTGTCGCTAAACACTTAATCATAATCGTCGCAGCGGTATGAAAGGAAGTAGCTCTATAAAATTTGCCACGTTTCGCACAAATGGTTATGGCTTATGGCGCTTATGGCATATGAACTTCCCGTTACTGCTACCGTTGCTGAGAATGTATACATGGCGGCTGCATCGACGTCCTTTATTACCGAGCTGTGCCGGGGTGCCGTAGCAACTTTATTCCCAATATGTAGCTACTACTACGAAATTCAAAAATCGACGCTAATATTATAATATACGAGAGACCAGATTGTAGCCGTGACTTCAGTGATCACAAGTATATAGAAAGTGCCACGTGAGCTGAAGTGAATTACATACAAAGCTACATGAAATACTGACTACTGATTGCATAAAAGGAGAATGAATGAAATGAATGAGTGAATGTCAAAATCCTGCTGTGCTGTCATTACATGACATGTCCTTGTGTGCGTGACCTCAACTCTGGTGGCACTACTTATGGCAAAGGTTGTGTGCAATGCGCTTATTTTTCATCACCCAACACAACCACGGTAAGATGAAATGTTCTCGTATGCGTTAGTACAGTCGCCAGCATCAATATTTGACACAACAAAGAGTGCATAAATATCTGATACGATATCGTAAATACAAACTGAGACATGGATGCACAGAAAAACCAGAAAAAGATACCAGCACTGGGAATCGAACCCAGGTTCTCAGCATTCCGTGCTGCGTGCTATAACCCCTACACCACTGCTGGACAGGAATCTAGACACGAATTTTTCGTATGCATACATATTTCAGGTTGCTTATTTCTACTATGCTACTTAAGCAGCAGCACTAGCGACATCTATTTTGCGTCGACAGACGTCACATTCTTTCGGAACTAACCGCTCACCCAGACAAGAGATGTCGCTACTAAGCAATCAAATTATGATTGATTATGATTGATGTCTCAGTTTGTATTTACGATATGGTTTCACGGGATACCCGTAAAAGTAACAAATTTGGAGTTGAAATAAAAAATACAAAAAGACTCCAAAAAATCAATCATTATCTGATACGACTCTATTTCTAGGGCCGGTAGGACGTGTCAGATATGAATGCAGGCGACTGTACAATTTTCGTGTCGACACCTATTAGTACAGTTGATTTCATAAACTTGCGTGCAAACATTTGATCAAAAATATCTGAACTCTAGGTATTGCTAACGGCGTAGAAGCGTGTACAGATATTTTTGATCAAATTTTTGCTCACAAGTTTATGAACTTGAAC
>NC_133483.1:18429527-18446251 GCF_025370935.1 Choristoneura fumiferana
ACGGAGTCGCGGTAACGCTAGTTAATTATAATAATTATGCATTTGTTAACGCATTTAAATATAGTATGGATCAGTAAAGATATCACTAATTTATTCTCATTTATTTCATTCAAAGATATCACTTTGTTTGCACCATTTCTCTATCTTGGAGAATGCTCCTGCTTCTCTATTTAATACAATTCCCTGGTCTGCGAGATATACTTGCGTCCAGAGTTTCGCGTTTTTTTGGGGTACGAAATCCTAAAAATAAAAAAAATATCATCATCAGCCTACAGCAGTCCACTGCTGGACATAGGCTTCTTCCATGGCGCGCCACAACACTCTGTCTTCAGCCCTCTTAAAGTCGTCTATCCACCGTGCCTCAGGACGCCCTACATTACGTAAAAATATATCAAGTTCAAGAAAGATACATACCGTCCCCTTACAACCAGAATCGCTTATCTGCATGAAATGTAGTTTCGAGAAAACGCATTAAAGGTTTGCATGCTCTAAAAACCTATAAAAGCTAGTTATACTAAAACGTCTCTGTGTTTCTATTTAGATAATTTATCCCTTAATAGGATAGGGCTATGTTATTTACTCTATACTCGCGCCGAGTAGGTTAAAATAGGGCTTTTCTTCAAAAGGTACTGCAGATAAGCGATTTTGCCTGTAGACACGTTTTTTTTTTATCTTCTAAACTAGCAAGTTTACGCAGATATATTGGATAAACTATCATTTTAAGTCCATAATTGAAGCATTTTTTCGCCGAATACAGTGTTAAAATGCTTACATGTTTTATACAATTTAAGTTTTTAGTTAAGTCTCAGCGCAAATAAGAGGTATTGGCTGTAAACAAATCGGAATTTACCTCTTAAGCGCGCTTAAAAGTGCAAAATATTTCTAAGATGTTTTGACTCTAGGCTTTTTTTCTGTTTTTCTATCTTATATGCAATGTAGCATTATTCTGTTTTGTTTTTATCATTCAAAGACATATAACTTGTATTTTTCGAAAGAGTTCCATCAATCTATTTCAACAAATAGGTACCAAATAGCCCAAAAATATAAATAAATGAAAACTAGCGAGCTAAAGTCTTAATATAGTAGTATATTCTAGTATATGTGAGATATATTACGTTATTCATTTAATATCATATGTGCTGCTTAATACATTTAATTATGGAACTTTTGATTACATGCATACAACAAAAAACATATTTTATTCAAACATTTTAATAAAAAGGCACTTAGCGTCTCAAGGCTCAAAGTAACCACTGAAACAGTCATGAAAAAAGAACCGTAATGGTAATAACCATCAGTCTTCTTCTTCATCAAAACGATAACGAGCATGGATATTCAGGTTTTGATGAACTAAATAGAAAAACATAGGTATAACCAGATCCAGCAGACCGTCGAAATGAACCGCGAGTGTCATTTAGATACCTACTATTTACTACTTCGTATCGTAGGTACGTCGTATCATTGAATAGCTTATCACGGCATAAAACATTTACGTTGTCACACATTTTCATTGTTCTTGGCTTAATATTTGTATAGGTAATATTTTTATCAATTACGACATGTCGTCTGACTTTTTGAGTTTTGATACCAGGCCTGTAACTTTGCAAACCAACCGTCGAACAAGACAAGGCAACAGAAAATCGAATCCAAACTCTGTTGAACCTCTTTCAGTAGAGGAATTTAAACTACCTGCATTAAAAAGCTATACACTAATCCACTGCCAATAAGCGCAGCTAAAAAAATAAAGATTTAATGACTTTTTACAAAAAAAATGTTATACCGGAGATTCACCATGGCTGGTTGCAGGTGAAGACGTTATTGAGCATGTGCGGACGTAGTCACAGGTGAGACAAGCAGTGATGAAAAATAACCTTAATGGTAATAATCATCAGTCTTCTTCTTCATCACTGCTTGTCTTAGCTGTGGCTACTCAAACCAGCCATGGATAATTAATATTACCTAAGCCAAGAACAATGAAAATGTGTGACTACGTAAATGTTTTATGCCGTGATAAGCTTTTCATTGATACGACGTACCTACGATACGAAGTAGTAAATAAGTAGGTTATCTAAATGACAATCACGGTTCATTTTGACGGTCTGTTGGATCTGGTTATATGTTTTTCTATAGCCGCGTATCCATTAGAGCAGCCTCAGGCCGAGCACCGCGAGCCGAGCCATATTTTGTCGGTTTTTTGACCGTGCTCAAAGGAGCCTCAGTCTGAGCCGTGCCTTTGGCAGCGTCTCCACTTGCGCGGCCTCGGAGCGAGGCAGCCGCTCGGCCGAGGCTGCCTCTAGTGGATACGCGGCTTATTTAGTTCATCGAAACCTGAATATCCATGCTCCTTATCGTCACCTGAAAGAAAAACACTGTTAAATTACGGCAAATGAATCGCTGTTATACATTGATCTGTTCACTCACGAAGCCCCCTCCACAGCTAATTATTAATGTACACGAGAAAACCTCTTAAGTACTTACACATTGTCTTAGTCTTAGTGTGCGTGACTGACGGTACGCTTGCGACTGAAGCCACGAGGACAAGTTCGAGCTACGCACATATAGACTTGTCGTACGGATACGTTTAGGTACAATTACAATTATAGAATGTGGAGGGGCAGACTTTCGTTAGTGAACAGATCTATAATTACCTAAATAAGTTTTTAAAAATTACTTATTATGAATCGTGCTTTCAAGCGTGTACGAACCGACTAAGCTAGCCTACACAAAGTGCACACTACTTTACAATACAGCGCGAAACGTCTAAGCGATACTTAAGCGATTTTGGCTGTAGCGCTTCTTATGGTCGAAGCAAACATTGTTACAAGCAATATCGCCTATATTATATTTAGTTTGTTTTCGCTGTTGCAATAATTGAAATATAAAGTAATGCTCAACAGGCGAAACCTACTAACATATTTTAGCACTTTTAGGCAGTACTCAAATTGCATTTTTATTGAAATCTTAACATTCCAAAATCGCTTGTTTGACATTAAAATATTTTTGCTGTTGTAAAATAAAAAAAAATGCTGTTTAACCAACGCGTAGTTGTTTTTGGCTGTTGTTTTTCTTAAAATCGGCTTTAAGTGAGCTTAAGAA
The DNA here is from genome assembly GCF_025370935.1 of Choristoneura fumiferana. Classification (NCBI taxonomy): domain Eukaryota; kingdom Metazoa; phylum Arthropoda; class Insecta; order Lepidoptera; family Tortricidae; genus Choristoneura; species Choristoneura fumiferana. The sequence goes on from NC_133483.1 coordinate 18,432,624, forward strand.
AAACGTAACTCGGTATTGGAGTATCGTACAGTAAAACGGGTTTCAACAGCATGTAGATCTTGGAAAGTACATTCTAACGATATACTTAACTCAGTTTTGCCCAAAAGTGACTTTAAGCGATTCTGGTCGTAAGGGGACGATACCATAATCCTTAAAGTTGATTAATGTTTAAAGTTTTTGATGAAAAAGTGTCTGTTATAACATGTAACTTGTTAAGTGAGGAAACCCTTTAATTAAAAAAAGATTCACGACGAATATAGTAAATTGAGATACATATATTCATACGAAAGTGTCATAATTATAATCGTGAGTAGCGAAATAATCAAACGCTTCAAATGCGATGATTACACATTTGGAATACGCATTAACATGATATTTTATTACTATTTCAATGATTTCGTAACTGTTTTCAATTTTATGTAATCCTAAGTTAATATCATTCAATGTTATTGCGGTGATTATGACATATATCATCACTTAAATATAAAATCACACTCATCTTTAGTCATAAATCGGTAAATGTATTTTGCTTTGCCAAGGACTTCTAGATTCAACTTAAACGCGCGTTGTAATTAAGCAATCATTCATCGACGTAAACATGTACTTATAAGCATCAATAACGAGTTAGTTTAGAACTACTCTACTGAATTATGTGTTGCTATGACCTTGCACTGTATTGTAATTGTATCGATATTTTGCCAACGTAAACACAGCGCGTCTCCTCCCTACGACTGGTCATTTCAGTAATGGCGTGTCGGACAATACACGCGAATGCAAGAAATCCGCGGGCGTCGGGAAGGGGGCGTAGGGTGCACAAGGGCAGTCTCGTGCCCTTCACCGGCGGTCACCTGCGCCAGGTACATGCGCGTGCGCCTATTGTCCGCGCAACCTGACACCAAACACCATCCACCATCTTTGATAAAGCAGGCGATACCTCCTTATTGTTTTAAATGAAGGTTCTTTATAGTGCGAGCAAGCGTAATTTTTTTACGATACGTTATTCTAACGAGTTCCAATTTTAGTTCGAATTTTAAAACCCAATTGCATTTTATAGTTGAGCGTGACAGGATAATTTAAGAAAGGAAGAGTTGGTTTTTTGCTCGGTTATCATGCGCATGCGATTCGGCGTTTCGTTTTTGTTTGTAACGTTTTTTGCGATGCTTTGTTTGAAGTAATTATTTAGGTACGTTTAATAGCTATCGAGTAGGGTAGACCGGGGACATAGAAACACGTCATGACTGAAACAAGTCAAATTTCTCGAAAACTATAATACCTACGGGTATGACGGAACACTCAGAACACGCGGTCAGCCACGGCTGAATCCCCAACCAATAGCGCTCGAGCGACGAGCGGCGTGGACTTGTCGAGGAGCCATCGAAATTTTTTGCAGTCAAAAGTAACTATTTGTGATCTACTTTGTTGTCTTATAACTTTGTTTACTCTTGTATTTTGACTGATTAAATTATTGGAGGGTTATAGTAGGGAATAAACGCGTGTTTTGATTGTTATGGATCAGCTTTAGAGTGTCTTTGATGAGAAATATTTGACCTTGAATTTAAAAATGTGATGTGGGGACGGTAGAAACAACTTGCTTGTGGACGATTGAAACGTTTCTATCGTCCACGCGTTTTAATCGTCCCAAAAGTAACCCATTTCAAATATAAGGAGGTTCTGTGTTTGATGCACATGCTGTTCACAAACATTTCTAACATTTCTGCTATTTTGACCCAGTTAAAAAATATTTTACTTAGTAGTAATATTAAAACCGCTAAATAATAATACTTTTTCATATATTTTTCAAAGGATAGTATTAGCACATCAAAAAAAAAAAAACTTTTTTTATCACAAAAAAAAATCCGAATCAAAATTACGGATTGCACAGCAAAATAATCCACCCAAAATATTACGTACTTAATACAAAAAAAAAATACAAAACCTTGTAACACTTTTTTTTTAATATAGCTTCTATTTTGCACATCAAATATATAATTACCTATCAATTTATTTTCAGCATGTATATACTTTTACATAACCAGCACTAGTAGGGGCCAAATAAATAAGGTTCTGGCGCTTCGCCGGCCGCTGCCGCGGCGCGCTCGCTTTGCTCGCTCGGCTTGCGCGTCGCGTTGTGGACGCTCCTTATAGGCGTATATAGAGGGGGGACGGGTGGGCTGTGGAGTCAGTATTTTTGCTATGCAGTCAGTATTTTTGATGTGATTGTAGTATTTTTGTATAGTTTGTGTTGATATATTTTCGAATTATCTGCAGTACCTACTAGTTTTGCTAAACATTTAGTTTATTTGTATTGAAATAATTTAATTGATGTACATACAAAGGTATATAAATGATGAGAATAAATTGATAGGCAATTATTTATTTGATGTGCAATTAATAATATTCCTTTTTCAAATTCAAGTTAAAGTACCTACAATTATTAATAGAGATGGTTGGTTATTGTTAAGAGCGTTTATACCTGCTGAGCTGGCAACGTTGCATTTTTGTTAGTTTTTTTCGATTATTCTGTAAAATTTAATTAAAATTAAAAATGTATTCTGATAAAACTGTTGTTAATATATAATGTGTCTGCTGCAATAATGATTCGTGATAGGCTTTTATTTTCTTTAGGAACCGTTAATAAACATTATTTCGTTTATTAAGAATATAAAAGTCTATCACGAATAATTATTGGAGTAGACACATTAACTTATATATTAAGAACAGTTCTAACAGACCACATTTTTAATTTTCATTAAATTTTTATGGAATAATCGAGAAAAACTAACAAAAATGCTACGTTGCCAGCTCAGCAGGTATAAACGCTCTTAAAATATATCAGAAAAGTTTTAGAACATTTTTATTTCATCTTATTTTAACAAATAAATAAATAAATCTTGGTCATATACCTCTTAAATATTTTTATAAATAAAACAATTTAAACTGAATATCTTGAGTCTATTATTTTAATTTTGCATCCCGACGTTACGAGTTCTTTACAGCACTCGTTGTCACAGGGTACGGACGTACCTATCTATACTAAGTATATGGAGTGGTTATGATTGAAACATTGTTATAATTGAAACAAGCACTTTTGTATGAAAAATGAACATGCTTTTTCCACTTTAATTCTGTATTGTTTTGTTTACTATTGAATCATAACTACTTCGATTAAGTTAAATGTATAAGGTAGCAGCAACAAAGACAGCTAAAACTCCTATACTTTTTTTTATGCGCGATTTTTAATCGAGATGTTCAGAAGGTCATAAATTGTAAAATATTATTTTACGCATGCGGGATTTTGATGAGCTCATTGTATACTATGGTAGCGATGAAAAAGATTGTAACAGATAAAATTACTTTAATTGTACCGAAGATATTAGGGTGTTTCAATTGACCCCACATAGTGTTTCAATTGTCAGTCATGTGTGGTCAATTGAACCACTCTGCCCCAATATCTTCATTACGTTATGGTCAAATAACTATGGGTGATAGACCTTTCAAGTTCATCTTATTTAGGAACCAGATAACTAAGCTTAAAATAATTTAGGTCTACGTCTTTCTAACCATAAAATAAAAAAGTTACAGGCGATTAAAGCCAAATCGTTTCAGTTGTCCCGGTCTACCCTACGTTGTAATAAACACCCATTGCTCGTTCTGGTATAATTATGCACGCCGCAATGTTTTGATCGTTAGCTAAATTAAGTTTTTTTTGAATAATTGACGTCGACGGACCGCGTCTGCATTTTTCTTGTAAACTGATCCTTGATAAATTAAATACCGGTATTGATAGAAAAAGCCGACAAGAATTATGGGTAGAGTGACATTTTCCTGTCGGTTTCGCTTTCCGTTCTCTTCTTAGAATCGAGATTCTACTTGCTTTCTTGTTGTGAGTCACGCAGTTTCAGTAATGATGAATTCGTAATTTGAATGGCACTATAGATTATTCCATAGTGATATTTAGCTTTTACACTGGAATTAGTTTTACTCTAAAAGCTTTTTCACTGCCAACTTTTATGTACATAAATCGGTATTTGTATTTGCTATCGCTTTAAAGCTTCTGCTTATACTAACCTATCAGCCGTTTTGATAAGTTCTTAAAGTAAAATACTTCAATGAAAATTATGCTATTTCAATAATCTTCGATTGATCTTAGCTCTGAATTCAGATATTTCTTATCAATGAAAGTCTCTGGTAACATGAACATTCAAAACCAGACTGTTACCCTTTATTTTCCCGACAATTTGTTTTTGTTTTAAAGACAATTAAAGCAGGACAGTTATTGTTTGTTTCACAGGAATCCTCACCGACATTGACGCTTATATCATCTAAGGTAAGAGCATACTGTCCTCGTCAAATCTACTTCACTGGAGGTTTTATATTATATCTGAGATGTTAGTGTACGTTTTTATCGAAGTATATATTTCAAACGCGTTAGCTTTAAAGTCTCATTATGAGAACAGTTAGTTGCCAGTACGCGCTGCTCGATTTGAATCCAATGTTTCCATAGCAGTTGATATACTCTTTGAAGCTGCACGATATATTTTCGTCAAATAGATATTCCGCAGTGGTTGAATAACAAATGTTTAACCAGTGTATAAAGCCCAGTTTAGACAGCAAGAAAAATCGTGCAAGTTGAGATGTAAATTAAGATTTCATAAAGCGAACGACTTTAAAGTGGTCAATCGAGCGCCGCAATGTAATGCAGCTTGCATGATTTTTCTTGCAGGTCTAAACTAGTCGATACTACGAATAATAATGTCTCTATTATTCGGAGGTGTAATAGCTTATGGCTCTGAAATGTGATCACTCACTACGGAGCCTCAAAGTCAAAGAGCAATTGAAAGGGCTATATTCAGGTTTCCCTGTGTACCTAATCGGATTATAAATAAGGAGATCCGCAGAAAAACCAAAGTATGACATGGCCTAGGCATTGCCAATCTTAAGCGGCAGCAAGTGAGGCATATTGCTTGACTGAATCGCATTGAGATCAATGTGTTCGTGAGTAATGACCACGTAACGGAAGACGTATCGTCTATGGTCCTCCAAGCGGTGGACTGATGACCTGAGGGAGTAGTGGTATAGGACTGGTAATTGTTACATTCCTTGGGGAAGATTTACGTCTAGCGGAGGACGTCTTTTGAATAAATACAGATACAAATATCATTTATTTCGTCAACATAGGTATTAAGGTAACAGTTATAAAAATGATGATATTTGTTGACGATACGCGTAACTCGGTTTGCTGGCAATTCGTCCAAAGTAATTTATAGTATTAAATTCTCCAGTAAAGTAGTGTGCTCTTGGTATAAAGCGCACTGCCATCGCTTGACTCCTGTGAAACAAAACATTATCGTACCTGCGCTGTTGTTAAGTTTACATTTACATTGCACGAAATGTAAATTTAAAAGTATCTTTACTGTTGTGTTACTTATAAAAGGTGTTTAAAATTAATTTGGTGTGCTTCAGCTAGTTATTAAGTGCGCATTTCTCAACATATTTATAAATTTAATTTACTATTTTGCTTAAACGATTTGTAGATAGGTAGGGTGAATGAGGCTGAGCCTAAATAAGAAGTGAGCCAATTTATTTGCATGTTAATTTATCTATTTTTGTCACCAGGAAACAAAAACAGAATTTTAGTTTTTTTTTTACATAAAAGCAGACAAACAAGAATGCGGTTTGCGATGTTAAGTGATCACAGCCGTTGGATGCTTACAATACCATCAGGACTGGTGATGCGTTGCCGGCCTCGATTGAAATTATCGAATTGATAAAAAACCGATTTGCAAGATTTTATTTACATTTTTAGTTAGGAAGAGTAAAAACAGAAAAAGTTTTCAAAAAAAATTTTAAACCTTTTAATTTTAAAATGGTAAACTATTTTCATTCAGTCAACTTATTGAAATACTAGCTTATGCCCGCGACTTTGTCCACTATCCCGCGGGAAATATGCAATTTTCTAGGATGAAACATATCTTATGTCCTTCCCCGGGATATAAACTATCTCCATAAAATATCAGCATTGCAGAGCTGGCAGCTTTTCTGACTTTAAGTAATACGTTATTGTGTACTTTCTTGTTTTATTATAGTACTATGTTTATAATAATATGCCGAATAAGCATGTTCTTTCTTTCTATCCACGATTGCATGACTAAATAATAATCATCTTAGCAAAATTTCTCATATATAATGTTTGTAGGATTCTGAATTAACTTTATGACAACGTACCTATATGTGTGATTATGTGTGTGTATGGTACAGCCGGCATTCATTCATTTGGTTGCTATATCGGGAGCTTAAGATGTTAAAGCAGCGCGTGTCTAAATGACACTCGGAACTATTTTGAGAGAGAACTTATATGGCAAGTTTAACTGCGTCTCTCTTCTGCTCACAGAATATCACTATCTCACTTCTTCCAGTAGTTGATTAGTTACAGTTTTTAAATATGTTTTTATTACAAGAGTAATATTATTTATCAACGAGGAACATCTTCACAATATCATGATAGCATTATTTTTTGATAAAAACTGTCAATAAAAATAATAATGATTATTTAATTATTAAATACATTTGACGAATACCTATTCAACTTCAATTGAAATAAAATATTTAATAACTCGAACATAAAATAATTATCAATTAATTATTTATTTATATCAATAAATGACTGTAAGTTCATGTAATTTATTTCATATCGTATTTTGACGGCGTTTTATCCTAGATGTTTTGTTTACACATTCTCATAAAAGAAAGAAAAAGAAAGAAAGAAAAAAACATTTATTCGGAACAGGGACAGAATAATTACATAAAAGAAAGGGAAAAAAACAGTGTTACTGTTCACGAAACGGACCCACCTCATGATCATGATAAGACTTACATGACTTGACAATAAAATAATACTTATACATTAATATAACAAAAGACGATTTATGTAGAGATAAACAGAAAACGACATAGGAAACGTACTTAATTGCGAATAATAAAAAAAAGTTGTATGTGTATAAATTTTCCGCAAAATCTCACCTGAGTAAGTACGATTAGTTAATATGTAAATTTTACCTCACTTTATAATTATCTGATAATTATCATTTCACACGAGTTAGCACGAACATGACAGCATTTTTTATTCCTTTTTTTGTTTTGTTATGCAACTTTTTTTTGTAATTTACTATAGACGCCCAAAGAATTTGACCCTATCTTTAAATGTACGATGAAGCTAGAAAATATAGTTAAAAATAATTAAACATTAAATATCCCACTTTCTATTCTTAGTTGAGTAAGAAAACAAATAATTAAATGTTGTATGAAATTATGAATGTTATTTCTATGCTTTTGGAATACAAAGAACATAATCGGGTGACGAGTTGTAGAACTTTACTGTTATTTATCGAGATATACATATATATATTTATTAGATAGTTTACATACATTATGAGTCGTCTAATTTAAGTTAATCGTCGTGAATATCAATGTAATTAAACGTTATTTCGTTTTCGAATAGATATTTGATTATGAATTGGATTTAGCCTAGAATTTGCCCGCAATTTTATAATAATGGGTTATAAATATGCATTCTTTTGAAATGGTTATCAGTGTTATCATACTTGCTCCATAATTAAATGATCTACTTTAGATATTTATAATGATCGTATGTATCAAGAGTTGTATTAAAAAAACAATCAAATTTTGTTGAGAACCACAATTGAAATTTAAAATTGTATCAAAAAGCCATTTTTACTAAACCTAATTCATTAATAACTGTCGACGAATTATCGTTGGTTTTGAGCACTCTGCATCCCACTTATAAAGTTATCTTAAGCTTTAGGTAATGGTGCACCATAACAACAACAAAAAAATGTAAACAAACCTAGTTTTAACTAGTATCGAGAGCTCGCTATTGTATTTTTTTTTACGATAGGGGGAAAACGAGCAAATGGATCACCTTATGGTAAGCAATCGCCGCCGCCCATGGACAGCCATAACATGAGTTACGGACGCGATGCCGGCCCTTTGCGAAAGGTGTGGGCTCGTTTGAAGCCGACTCCTCAACGAGGATGTGTATACACATAACAATTAAAATAAACGAGGCAATAAATACGATTGTCTGGCAAGTTTTCGCGTGCGCCGGAAACAAGATGGCCGCCGAACATTAAAATTCCAAAATTGTCGAACATCGTCTCCATAATGTGCAGGTATCGTCTATTTCGAGTTACGGTAAAAACTAATGTACAGAGACAAACATGTGAAGGGTTCCGCGGGCAGTCGATTAAAAAACCATTTGGAGTTTATAGTATTTATATTTATAATATTATGAAGACTTTTTTTATCTTATAACAATTTGAATATTTATTAATAAAATATAACACAGTATAAATCAAAATAAAGGTAACTAAAACTACATACAAACTAAACTTTTAAGTAAAAATACAAACATTGGAACATAGAACCTCCTCCTTTTTTGAACTCGGTTAAAAAAGTTTCCCAAACCAAAATCTCTATAATATAAAAATATTTCCCTATGGCTTGAGAATGACTACCCATTTCACCCATCTTTTTTTATATTCGTAGAAGGTATTATTATTATTATTATTAATTTATAATGCACAGGCAGCTTATAACTGATGCGTGCATATCATTGTTCACTTGTGTAATTGTCTTCAAAGTACTTATCAAGTCTGTTTTTCACGGAATTCACTGAAGGTGACTGATATTGACGGGAAAAAAAAATGTTGCGCAGAAAATTAGAAACATAAGAAAACTTACCGGCTATTTATAAACTCTTCTAATATAACCTTTGCGCGCTACACAACCGCTAGGAAGTCGGAAATAAATAACACACAGCTGCAACTTTTTACCTTTAAAAAAAAACAGAAATGTTTGTATTATATTTGTTTTGTATTGTAACTCTTTATTGTACATAAAACATGAAAATTACAATTAACAACAAGATTAAAAGAAACAAGTCTACACAGTACTTTCTAAATGTAAAGATTTGTTCACAAAGAAGCGGTCAATTAATTTGATTTATTTTGTACTGAAATAGTAGTATAATTAAAACACATAATTGGACCCGTGTTGATATAACATTATTTACTCGTATTATCGTCAGAAATACGCTGTTAAAATATTTCGGGTTATTAAAACCCACGGTGTAGAATTCTGTTGGGTAACTTAAAGTTCATCAGCCGGGACAGCAATTTCCAGTAATAGGTCTCCATTTTAACTGGTAGTGTAACAGTTCCAGCATGTTTTTTTGATGTTCTGAGAAAATGGTAGCTTCAACGTATTATAAAACACATAATGTGTAGGGACTAGGCAATTATTAGCTTTCATTTCAATTCAATTCCGTGTAAGAAATATTGTGCCAGTTGCTCTACGAGTACATTGCGAGACCGTAAAGCGAAGGAGTTTGAAGTGGTCAATCGAGCTCCGCTATGTAAAGCGATTTGGACGATTTTTCTTACAGGTATAAACGCGGCTTAGTGCTTTTAATGTTTACAGAACCCTTACATTAAAGCCCACTCGCACTTTTACCTTATTATACGAGTGTAGATGTCACCGGACGGTCGAGATAATTTATTTTAATTAAACAGGTTGTTAGTTAGTGCGCAACCTTTGAGGCGGAATGCTCGTGGGCGGCGTGTCTTATGGCCCCGCTTCACCTAATCACGGCAAACGTAATTATTTAATTACGTTTCGGGTTTGTATTATCCTATTTGAGATCTTTCCTATACTAGCTTTCACCTGGGGCTTCGTTCGTGTGAATCATTAGAGCCATTGCAGACGCACTGCCAGCGGCGTAGCTTAGGTAACCAAAGGCCCTGGGCAAAAATAAACTAGGGCCTCATCTAAAATATTTAAAATCGTTTGTTCCGAATTCGTCATTTGTAAGTGAAAGTCCGAGGGACCCCCTGAGCTTGGGGTTGTGTGCCCGGTCTGGCTCTCCGGCAGCTACGCCACTGGTTAAGTGGCTAAGAAAGGAAAAAAGCAGGCTGAAATGTGTGTTTCATGGGAGATATTTTTGTCTAGACTCTATATATGGACAGGTCCAGTGGTGGTGTAGGGGTATAGTATAGCACGCAGCACGGAATGCTGATGACCTGGGTTCGAACTGGATTTTTTCATGTGCGTCTATGTTTTAGTTTGTATTTTCGTTGGATTCACGAGATGACCGTAAAAGTAACAAATTTGGAGTTTAAATAAAAAATACAAAATACTCCAAAAATCAATCATGATTTAAATTTCTTCAAAATAAGTAGGTATATTCTGCGTATTAATTTTTCTATAAGGGTAATTATTTGAGGTGTAAGATAAATGTTACAGAATATAAACACACATTTTGATGTGGTCTGTTTTATTTTTAACATAAGGATATGTACCGATAAGATGCTTTATATTATAAGAGATCGATAAAGTTTATTTTGGTTAAAAAAAGCAAAATCCAATTTTAACGGTAACGAAAATGAGCACCGAGACCACGAAAAAGAACATTTTGTTTATTTTAAAATCTTATAATTGTACTATTTGAATGAAAATCCGATCATAATGAGAAAAAGAATAAGCATTATTTAATTAATCAGGTATCACAGAAATAGACAATCGATATCTATATATAAAAAAAAAATTAAAACTTGACCACGAAAATGACGACTACAAATTGTCATTTTTGTAACCTTTAAATACTATCTAGAAATTATTTAATTAAAGTAAGATTAATAACTTCAACTCACAAACCAAAACAGCTTTCAATACCTTCCCCCCGTGAGGTCTACGGTAGACCCGAACGAAATTATGTTACAACGAAACAACACAACAAAATGCTCCTCTAAATGACGAAGTTTTTTTAATATTTAGATATATACATTTCACACGTACATTCAGGGCAAAAATAATTCTTGAACCTCTCGCCAGTTAACAAAATTGGCGTCGCACTGGTCATAATTCCTATAACCACACCTGGAGCAAATGTTGTTGACGGTCAACCATTCTTCATTTAAATCAATTAAATCAATAACGGCATAAACGGTTACACTGTAAAAAGCAGAAAATTCTATAAAAAGTGTTCTGTATTTTTTCTACTTGTAGGAAAATCATCTTTTTCGTGGTCTTTAATCAGTTTCGTGGCCCATAGGACCACGAAAATGATGACCACGAAATTGAAAAGTTCTTACTTTCGCGGCTCTGCAGTAATATCCTATAGGTTTGAAGCAAATGAAATCAATATTGAATAACTTAACTGCAAATGACACAGCACCAGTAAAACATTATATTTATTTACCCAATACTCACCAAGTCGCAACCGTAACGAAAATGACGCTCGATCTTTGACGCAAATCTAACTTGAAACTTTATTACATTAATTATAGATAAATAATTATGGCTTGCGATAAACATTATACGTCATATTTACGCAGTCTTATTTTCAAAGTTGCTTATAGTTAAAAAAGGATTTACAGGAGGTTTGACCCCTTTTTTTGTTTAAAATATTACTTAATAAGTGTGGCTACGAAAATGACGGTGTATTTTGGAACAACGGGAAATGTAGAAAAAAATAGTCTTATCAATGTCCTAATTTTTTAATGTTTGCATGAATGGTATATCATATTATGAACATTCAATCCATGTTTTAAACAGCAAGTTTTTCTATACCTTGTATTTTTTACAATACTACAAAGTAGTCAGGGATAATCGAACCTGACCACGTAACTGACTTTTGTGCAGAAAATTTAAGTTATTGTGGAAAAAAAAGATAAAATAGAATAAAATGTATTTACCACAAGTTTCAGTGATAATATCTTAAGCAACTTAAAACAATAAACGATATATTTCTAATTTTATAACTGAAAATTTGAGTCTGAACACAATTGAACCTCTCGAAATAATAACCCATAAATAATAATTTGAGAAAAAAATATGTGAAACGAAATCTATATAAAACACCGTACAATCGAACAAAACGCCAGTTGCCACAAAACGTTTAAGTCTAAGCGAAATTCAAGACAATGTCATGTTAACAATTAGCATAAAATTTGATAAAATTTAACAAATATCCAATTCCCTTGCTCAGTCTACGATGAGTAATTCACAACCGGACTTGTACACAGCATAATTTGGTTGTTAAACGTCTTAACTCAAACATTATACTATGTTGTATGACTTTTCAACCGGTACGGTCTAAGAATGTACGACTGAGTATTAATAAGTACTTAATTCTCGGTAAAACGATGAGTAAATTAGATTCGTTAGATTGTATAGGCGTGGTATGTCGGTCTGTGTTTTTTAACGATTGCTTAACTGAGTAAGTATTTAAAACGTGATGACATCACAAAGCATAACGAAGTTAAAATAAACACTTTTTAATAAGTTTTTCTAAAAAAAAAATGCGTCTGCATACTAGTTTGTTTGCTGAGATTTGTCAAAAAAAATTTTTAGGGGTTCTTAACTCACCACAAGTGCGACCCGCTAATTATTTTTAGAAAAATTATTAACTGAAGAGACATGATTTATTTATCTGAAATGTTATGTTAAGTTCTGTAAAGACATATCAATACCTAATACTTCGTTTATCGTTTTCTTTTTAAGCACTTTCCAACGAGGGACAGTGTGGAATCTTTAAAGGCATAAAAAAATGGGAATTTTCTATTGATGTAAAAGTTATGGCGATATCGCAAGAAATATTTACCATCCCAATGTATAAAGCCGAGTTTAGACTTGCAAGAAAAATCATGCAAGTTGCATTTACATTGCGGCGCTCGATTGACCGCAACAAACTCGTTGGCTTTCAATTTGAATAAATTCTTTATTTCGGATAAACAGAGTATCCAAAGTGTGTTAGTAAATAAACAAACAAAACAAAAGATAATAACATTTTAAACTTATTCTAGTGTTAGTATTTAAGACGCTTTACTTTACTTACTTTACTTTAGGAGGCTTTACGGCCTTGCAATCTAATGCAAGTTGCACGATTTTTCTAGAAGTTTAAACTCGGCTTAATACTTAGGCCCAGTGTGGACCGGGGACTCACACGCATCATTGAACCGCTTCGCAGGTTTGTCCAGGTTTCCTTAGTATGTTTTCCTTCATCGTAAAGCTCATGGTAAAATTTGAATGTAATTTCGTACAAGACCGTCGAAAAAATCATATATGCGGCCCGGGTTTGAACCCTCGATCTACGAAACCACTAGGCCACCACGGCTTTTTTTAAAAAGCACAGTAGAGCTTAGCACAGATTCCATAAAATTCAACTCGGGAACAGTCCTGTCAAAAAAGAATGTAGGTACTGCAACACAGGTATGCACGCGCACGTCCCGAACTTGCCCTGGAGCTTGTAATCCTCTGCTTGAGAGGCGATAGGTCAAACAACAGGGCCACCAGGGCTTTAAAAAAAGCAAAGCAAAGGACACTATGATGATCACCATATTCCATAGGATTCAACTCAGGAACAATCCTCGTGCTTAAAAAGAATGTATTGCAACACAGTTAGGTACGCGCGCACGCGCGGCGAGTTGTTTTCGTTCGCCGGATGCGCCGCGAGCCACTCTGGCGCATGACGCCGCGCGATGATCTATGAAGCCGCAGAACCGCTGTACCAATGGTGACAGATTTATATTGCAAACGTAATTATATCGAAT
>NC_133483.1:18447306-18535800 GCF_025370935.1 Choristoneura fumiferana
CGAAACTTAAAAGGTTTAGACTGAAGATCTTCAAACTACCAGGCTAAAGTTTTTATTACAAATATTTTGCTACTTGTTCAGCTGCTTACAACATCGTTTAATTGTCTCTTTCAAGTTGAATCTGCTTATTATCGTAATTATTCTTTAAAATGAGTTCTCATCGCAATATTGAAATGGTTAAAAGGTGTGAAAATATTAAGTAATTTATATGAAGAAGAAAACAATTGTCGGAAACTTCTAGACAAATTGGAGTTAATGTGGTTTTTATATTTGATTACGTTCATCATACCAACTTCTTCATTAAAATTATATCTACGTTATATTATTTTTATGTTTATTTATATTGTTACAGATAAAATAGTTATATGTATGTACGACGATATCAAGACGAAGATCTTGGCTGCATCGTCAAAGTCGGGTAGACCACGACTCATAGATGCGCCGCAGCGCCAGCTATGATGTTTCCCACTGTTAGAGTTGTCTATCCAGAAGAACAAGTGCCGTGCATAACGTTCGTGCAAGATAACTGCCCAATACTGGTGTACTGTGCAAGACTGGTTTGATCAACACAAAAAAGTCGTTCCTTGGCCTGCCAGATCACCGGATTTAAATCCCATTGAAAAAATTATGAGGTGTTATAACCAGTGTCCAACGTTGGGATAACAAAAATAAGCAAACTCCGGAAACGTTAGAAGCCCCACTGTGTAAAAATAAGGGACAGTATTCGCGGCTCTATATGTGTGAAAATCTAGTTGCATCGATGCGATTCATTTTGCAAGCAGTTATCGACAATCATGTGGTTACACCAGTTATTAAAATAAAATTGATAGTTACGTGTAGACCGGTATATACTCAAACAATTATGTATAATAAAATATATAAGGTGCGGATATCTTCAGTTATGTTAATTAATAACCTAAGAATTAATTATACACATAAATTATTTAAGTATTGTTGGTAATATTTTTTTGCTTCATACAAAAAATATCATTCCGTCCAAAAATAATCATCCTCGCATAACATTAACTGTATTTTTTTTATTTAATTTAATTGAAACCAATTAACGACGATGCAAATAATCGATCCTCAAAATATCCGCATCTGATTTTCTAGCACACTGTATTATATAAACCAAATATTTATCTTATTTGTGATCCTGTAGGTGTCACTTTGTTATGTAAAAGTAATTATTATTATGAACAAAACATTTAATTATACCTTGATAGTTTTGTTTACTTATGAGAGATAATATGAAAGTTCAATATATGACTGTAATCTTATTATAACTGTCAGTAACACATTACACACTACAGTGGATCTACGCATTAATTATTGATAAGTAAATGTTTAAAACTGGAAAACTTCATTATTATAATTTATAACGCGTACGAGTCTTATGATAACCCGGTCTCAGTATAATTTACTTTCAAATACTATTTTTTTATTGTGGTTCAGCTTCAATCCTCTTTCCAGAATTGAAATGAATACTAAGCTAATAATACCTCAATAAAATGTTAAAATACAACTTTTGGTCAGGTGCTAATTAAATAACTGAACCTCACACGACACCCAGAAAATATTTTTTCATTTTATTTTAAGTTAGTTGTTTGCGTTTTTTTTCGAATACCTTCATTATTCCTAAAATAATTGTATGTTTACGTAATCAGTAATTCTACTTCATTTCTAACTTTACGGTCGTAATTTTAATGTCAGATTTAGAAGAAAGCCAAACTGACGCAAAACGGCCAGTATTAAATTATCTAAGAGGTATGAAACATCCCTAAACATTTAATTGGCGTATGCATTCGTAATATTTAGACTGGGCACAATAAAAAAACGATTTAAAAACTCAAACACTACTTGATTTAAAACATGGTGTAATCGATTCTACTCTGGATTGAGCAAACTTCTTTCTGGTTTTCAGTTATTTAATTAATATATCGTATAACATTAACAACTGCGTCAATATTTAATGAATAGAAATATTGTTTTAGGAATAAAGTTTTATGTTTTAAACTTCAAAACGTGTATTATTTCTGTTGCAGCGTTATCCTTATTTCAGAGTATTTTTTTTAATTTCCATTTCAGTTATCTACAAAATTAAAATAGAAAGTTATAAATAAAAAATAAGAACAAAAAAAACAATCCTGATATGTAGGATACGAACTCATGCATGATCATTTACGAGTTTATCTAAGCAGCCAATCAACTCAGCTATCGGCACATTGCTGTTACTGGATAAAATATCGATCATATTATAATAACTGATTCACAGCGCCATCTAGTTCATTTCTTGTGAACACCTAACAAAATCGCCAACTCTCGTGTTCAAACGATTATAGAACGTAAGTGTCCATCCACTTATGCAGGCCAGTGTACCTACAGCGAATCGCAGACCGTTGGGATGTTCTTTGTTTCTTTGTTTTTTTTCATCCCTCTAGGGATAGGCAAAGAAAATGTTATCCATGCAGCCATGTGTGTTGGTAGCTAATCTTTAATCTTATTTTATTGACGTCATTGTCCTTTAAAAACCCGCTTTTAATCCAATAAAGTTAGACGCACTAGGTAATGTATGTAAAACAGGAGCTAGAAGGGAATTGAGTATGCGATCTAAGTGGGAATGGACGAGGGCTAATCAACGGATTATTCTTAAAAATACCTAAAAAATTTGCATATAAAATTACCAGTTCAATTTTTAATTTTTTATTTACAATTTTACAAAAGGTAAATCAATATTACAGGTATGCTAAATGCGATAGACAAGTCAAATATACTCTCCTACTCTCCTTTAACCTGTAAAGAAAATTGACGATTTATATGCGTGAAAGCTTAAACGCATACAGTTGTCCTTTTTTTTCAACGTCACGTATGACTACAGAATTACACTTGTCGTTCTTTTTATGCTTCATTTTTCGGAGCGCTAAATAACATATCTACCTCTCTACATATTATAATTGGTTAAAACTGCTTAAAAATCATCTACTGAAGGTGACTTTGTCGCAGAAGAATCTGAAACTTTTAATTTAACTTAAGCTGACCCCAGTTTAGACCATAAAACCTCGATCTCCATCACCATTCGAAACAGTTTCCACCGTTACATAAAGGTAGTTCCTGACTCGTGTCACGCTAGCCAAAAAAACGTTAAATTTAATTACTTCATCAAAGTTTAACGCGGCCCGAATGATATAACTCAGATTGTATCGTTCGGATTCAGTTTCATTCACACTTACTGACGCAATTCGTTCCCATACGATGGTATCAGCTAATTGCCGGGTTAAATAGACCTGATGAATTATGTTTTCATTGTGAAATAGGTTTCTTTTTGGCGCCGAAAAGGTTGAAAGTGCTTAAAAAGCTGCTCGGGAAAAGCTACCGCTCTATTTTAACTAACCCTAGGGCTTTGGTAAGGTTAGGTAATTAAAAATGGGTGCTCTTCAACTGGACCCTTTTACAAAACCTCAGCTGACTGTCTTTTTCGTCTATCACAGGGCTATATCATTGAACCGTAACAAGAAGACAACCGATTTTTTTTTAAAGTAGAGTACTACCAGAATATTAATGTCGCTCGGGATTCGTCGGTATTCTTCGCTTTTTACAGTCCGTTACAGTGTGAAAAAAAAAGATTAAGTAAATTTTAATTCACATATCTAAGGCACCGGTTGAACACAGTAGGTAATATCATAATGGCAAAGATAGTAACGTCTCTAGATTTCGCTACAATCAATACGCCAATCAATCTAAATAGGTTGCGCAAACATTATAACTACGTGGGTTTTCACGTTTCCTAACCTAAGTCAATAGCTTTGCAGTTGATAATTGATATCTCTTTTACCGAAACCGTTAAAGGTAACCTGGTAGGCGCTACTGCAAACATATTGGTCAAGATTTAAGAGTTATTTCGTCAGAACTATCCGTACTAATAAGATTTATTAAACAGTTTGAATGCGTTAATAATCAAAGTTATATGACCATTACAGTTGTGTATATTGACGAGTAGATGTTTAATACTCAATCAAAGACAACGTTGTGTTAACAAAACTAGGATAAGACATTCTACGTTCAATGTCTGCGAAACTGTAGCTAAAGATTCTATTCCCTGTTTGTTAAAAACAGCTTCTGAAAAGTTTATAATTTAATAACACCTACTAACATATACGCTACTCTCAATGGTCAGATAATATGTTTGAGGTTACCCTTTGTAAATGTGATCTGGAAGTAAGCGGCGATAGATTGAAAGGTTGGTCTGCTTACTAACAGCAAATCACAAGATCTCTATTCAACTGCCGAATCAATAGTTTACGCATGAGTAAAGTTTGGTAGGTGCATATATGCGAAGCCACAGGAGAAGTCTATTATGTGAATATAGCGGCTGAGTGGCGTTTCTCATTTTTGTGCACATCACTTCCATGGCTGTCACTACCATGGATGCAATAACTCCTACCATTACTCCAGAAAAAGAACTTATCATAAATAATTTGTGAACTCATCATAACATTCGCAACTTTTTCGAGATACTAGAAAGCGTAATCACATCCACAAAAATGAGATATACCCAAATACGAGGATCTGTAGCCGGTCCAGCTTCCAGTGTTGTAAGTCTAGAGCAAGATGCCCTACTAGTCAAACGAAGCAGCATGTAACTCACGCAACAGATAGTAAATATAACTGATAATCGAACAAACGGCACCGCAGAAGTAATACGAGTATATATCAACGCTTTCACGTATCGTCTTACAGCCATTGGGTCATATTTAATTAGGTGTCCATTGCCTTTCAAGTGTTTCACAATTAAATACATAGTTTAATTTGCACCTGCTTCGTTCGCCATTTGTGCAAATTAAAGAATTAGATTTATATGTATATTTTAGGCCTACGAGTTAATGCCAGAGGGATGATAAGTTTTTTATATTTTAATACAGGCCGTCATTGCTGACTGTAATTTTTGTTAAGTATATTGACATCGTCATCCACATACCTACAGGATGATTTAGGAGACTGCATATGAACAAGACCAAGCCTACCGAATTCAGTTAGTTAAAGCTACTACTCGTCGTACCAGTAGGTATTAATGAGATTAATGCTATTTAAAAAAAATGTTGCATACAAAAGTATTTTATTGTGTACTATGTGGGCGGGAGAGGTACTATATGATTTTAAAGGATCCGTTATCCAATAATGTGGCTGGAGGGTTGGTCCTGCACACATCTCCGAATACGTGCTGATTCCATAAAACCTTCCTTCAACTACCACCCCGTTGACGTTAAACAATCACAAAAAATATCTTTTGAGATCGATAAAGAGTGAGTAATCGATCAGATTTATACATACGTTCTATGAAACGCAGTTGTAATATTTTGAAGCATTTCGAAGCATCATTAAACCCATCATCATTATTTAAATTATCGAGCGTTTTGCATAACTCATCTCGACCAATTATATTCTCAATTTAACTAGATCATTACTAACACTTTCGTTTATATATTTTATTATAAACCATCATCGCTGGGTATATCTACATATTAATGTATAATAAAAAGAAAAAGATTTAACTTTATGATGCTACACTGTAATATAGACCAACATCCATTGAAAGAATATAAAATATGGAATGTCAACCTAGGTTTCTCTTTTACCGGACACTTTCAAACGATTTTTTTTATTTCATTATTATTGTTGTTTTTTATTTATTTTAATACACTTAAACTTTTACTGGTCTAGTAAAAAACCCTTGTTGACATTTGTACGTTATGTTCATCAACTGTGATTTTTAAACTTTTGTACAATAAATAGTGTTTAAATGTTCCTTCTATTATTTACTTTGTACATACATATTTTAAAGTGCTCAATCTCTCGTCTAAAATATCATATTACCTATCTTTTAATAGTATGGTGAAGAAACTGAATCGCATACCAGATTGGAACCTTTTCATAATAAATTTAGCTGTAATATCTTTGGCAGATGTAAGTATGGAATGTCAATATGACATCAGTAACACAAGGGTTGCACCTGGGTACGCGATTCAATTTCCTCGACTGTCATTTTATTTAGCGAATTGATCGAAAAGTCAGTAGAAATGCGCAGGCGATCTTCATTAAATATTAATCAATTTACTCTGTGTCAAAATTGAATATCATCACGCAATATTATTGCAGTTTTTGACTAATATTCGTATTAATATTACGACTTATCAAATTCCAGGCAAATCAATCAATTTCTCTTAATTATTTGTGCTATTTAATAAATAATCAGGAACTCATCACAGTTTTGTCTGATTTATGATTTGATTTATAATTAATTGAAAATATAGTTTTTAAGAAATTTGATTTTATAGTGCAATAAATAACGGGAATTGAAAAGTAAAAGTAAAACGTGAAAACATTTTTCTGACGTAGGTTTTGATTGAGTCCAAAATTGTTTTCATGCTCCATAAAACGCGGAGAGTCATAATCATAAAGTTAAAAACTTTCTCCTCTAATATATTCTTAATTCTCAATGGATCGCAATGTTACTATAATTTACTCAAATAATTTAATAGCGAAATTATGGAAAACTTTAATGTATTTTATTAAGATTTTCTCGTAGTGTAGTGAAAAATGTTCATTTACCGACTCTATCCATTAACCGACTCCAAAAAATAGGAAGTTATCAATACGATAGTATTGTTTTGTTTGTTACTTAGTCAGAACAGAACTCCATAGTTTCATAAACCGATTTGAAAGCTTCTTTGTTTGAAAGGGACACTTCTGTATTTGCTTTCGGAAATTACCAATTGGTGAAGTGAAACTAATAAAGCTAAAGATGTTTTTAAAGTTGATGCCTCATCGGAAGTGGACTTGTCTAACCTTAAGTACTTTTATTAGGTTCGGCACCGACTTCAAACACATCTCTAGAAAACAGCACACAGGAACATTATGTATTTTAGTTTTTTTTTTTTTTTTACTTATTTTCGAGAGCTTTTGGTGCCAGTACAATTAGTTTCATAAAATTGTTATGTCAGCGAAAATCGTTTGACTGTACATCATTATTGGAAAAGAAATCATCCAGCCTTGTTACCGGCCTTCAAAATAGTCTGAGCGACCAGCCAACGACCAATAGCAAACATTTACGACGCTATTATCAAATTATGTTCTCTTAGTAATAGCAGACAAAAAAAAGTTGGCGCCAAAGATTATTTTGCATAGAACGTACATGCGTTTGCGCTTGTGTATCGGGTACATCTGTAAACAAAGGCCGACATTTTTAATTTATATTTGTAATCAAAAAATAGATATTTTACTCGTAGATTCAATTGGGGTTGTTTATTTTTTACAATGTCATCATCATCATCATGTCAGCCGAAAGACGTCCACTGCTGGACATAGGCCTCCCCCAAGGCTCTACACTCAGACCGGTCTTGTGCTTTACGCATCCACCGCGATCCCGCGATCTTAACCAAGTCGTCGCTCCATCTTGTTGGAGGCCTACCGACAGCTCGTCGTTTTACAATGTATGTATAATAAATCGAAAACCATTTTGAGATAAATGCTTTTTGAATCGTTTCCGTTTATTTATTTAACTTTGAAAATGAATGACGTATATAGTCCAAGTTGTACGAGTGTGTCATTCTGTGAAGATTATAATTCTTCACAATTCACGCGTGCATTAAACTACGAAATTTGATTTGGACCCGCAATCTGAATATGACACATTGATAGAGGCAGTGTCATTCGTGACAGTTTACCACTTCACCACAGATAAAAAGCAAACTAATGGTGGTGCTCAACATAACTATTAAATACAGATCAATGAAATTATATTGGTGTGGCAGAACTAGATTAAACTATAATGTTATTGATCATTAATCGGGAATAATCGCTCTTTCATCTTTCAAAATGTATGGTATTTTTTTCCTAGCTCTCTTTTTTAGTAACGGTTACGAAACTCTACGAGCATGATCCGACATGCTCTTGGCCAGTTTTATATGTTCTATGTAGTGACCCCTCTGCGTCTATTTTTCACTATTTCTTCTACTTGTAAGCTTCTTTGCCGCATCGAATTGATTTCTTGTTGCGACAGTAATTGTTTATTGAATTATTGCCAGCGAAAGTATGTGTAGAGGCCCGACAGATAAAAAATATGTATGTCCGCGTTCAGTGTATCACAAGAATATATTTAAAAAAAAACGGACAAGTGCGAGTTGGTTTTGTCTAGGTTCTGTAGCTAAGCGTGGAGAGGATTCTGTACTCTTTCGGGTAGTTGAGTAAAAGTAAGAAGTTTCCCTCGATATTGTTTTTTTTCTATACACTAAAACGTAAAAAAATATTTAAACAATCGCATTATGGTTTGGTATAATTGAAATACTAAGTTATCCTAAAAAATACTTAACTACATATATATACAATTCCCCAATTCCTTTAATCGGTAAAATTATTCATACCAAGACTTGCTGTCAATGAGTTTATGCATGCATGCATCATGCATGTTTATTTGCTATTTGGTAATTTCCTGCATTTACCATAGCTCTCAACATGCACAGTCCACCATAATTATAAATACACCTGAGCTTTCTAGCTCCTCAAAATAAGTATAATGAATGCAATACAATACAATACAAATATTCTTTATTGCACACCATAAATCAGTACAAAAAACTTATAATATAAACACTTAGATTCAGGGTAGACCATAGGCGGTCTTATCGTTTAAAAGCGATCTCTTCCAGACAACCATTTGGGTACAAGAACTTATGAATATATGTGAATTTTATATGATTTGCCCGCGGTTTCAGTGGAATTCGGTTATCTGGGAAATGCGCATTTTCTGGGATAAATAGTAGCCTATGTCACTTTCGGGCCCATAAGCCATCTCTATGCCAAAAATCACGTTAATTCGTCGCTCCGTTTCGACGTGAAAGACGGACAAACATACAAACAAGGTTGACTGGCAGAGATCCCTTCAGGGATAAGTCCGCCTTTGTACTAAGCACTTTTTTATTTGTAAATTTTTGTATTTTCTTTTTGTATAATAAAGAGTATAAACATACATGCAAACATATTAAATATAATGACCCGGATAACTCACGTCTTAAATCGAGTTTAGCTCGACATTTTCGGGCTAATCCGTACGGAGTGCGCGTGTTGCAGCAGCCGCTGAGTCGCGTTGCTCCGAAGACGAAGGGCTACGGATTAGCCCGAAACATGTCGAGCTAAACTCGATTTAAGACGTGAGTTATCCGGGTCATTATATTTAATATGAGTGAGTCTCACGGTAGTTTCATATACATGCAAACACACAAACTTTCGCATTTATAATATTAGTATCTATCCCAAAAATTGGGTGGATCTCGCAACCGCGTAATAATCGAATCCTTGGACGTCTATGCGAAGTCTTAGCTTTCTAGATATATTCAATGTATCATTTTAGATTATTAGCTATTAATTCAATACCGTCTAGGTATTTTAAGTACCTAGTAGTAAACATATTCCAATTCAACCCATTAAATGTCAAGTTTGATTGTGAAGATGAAACCGTTATTGCATTCGTAATGCAATGTTTAGGACACTTTTTAGTGGATTTCCAGCTTTTAAAATTCACAGCGCATTGGTATCAACTGCAATGCTGTTAATTTTTAATTGATAAAGACAATCCGGCCACAGCTCTATTATTTATGATGGCCGCTAAACAAAGACAGGCACGGTTCTGAAGTAAGTTGATATTAATATTAGGAATCTCGGTGTCTTTTATTGTACGAGTACTTGTGAAACTTGTCAAGAAACCGCGCGATATTTGATTTTTCAGTCATTTGCTAAGTATTTCACATTTTTTTTAATTTTTATGACATTACGTGGTGTTGCTTTAGAGACGCATAATTAACACCGGCCAATAATTGCTAAATATTGCCCAGAACACTATCCATATGAACATATCCATAACTTGTAGCGCAAAGCCATTAGACCAAGTAGCATTACATTGCGTGCCCTCAATA
The DNA here is from genome assembly GCF_025370935.1 of Choristoneura fumiferana. Lineage (NCBI taxonomy): Eukaryota > Metazoa > Arthropoda > Insecta > Lepidoptera > Tortricidae > Choristoneura > Choristoneura fumiferana. Next base: position 18,457,272 of record NC_133483.1, read on the forward strand.
CCAATATTACCAACGAGTTCTAAGTGAAGATTGGTTTTTTGGAATCTTTTTGTATTTTTTATTTCAATTCCAAATTTTTACTTTTACGGTCATCCCGTAAAACCTAAATTGAAAATACAAACTGAAATATAGATGCACAGAAAAACCAGAAAAATAAGACCAGCACTGGGAATCGAACCCAGGTCCTCGGTATTCCGTACCGCGTGCTATACCGCTACACCACTGCTGGTCAACGGTACAGACACGAATTTCCCCTATGCACCTCATATCTCAGCTTGTTTGTTTCTTATTTAGCCACTTAAGCAGTGACGCTAGCGACATCTATACCGTAGCCCTCATCGAGAAACTTTCGGCGGAGTTCTAAGTGCTCGTTTGAACGCCGCAATGTATCACTTGCTCGGATTTTCTCACGCAGGGTTAAAAAGCATACCATGCGTGCTATACCGCCTTTTGCCTACATTTTGGGATGCCGTGAAATCGTCGAGTTGTCCGGTGCTATCTATATCCAGGCTAATAACGACATCTATCGGAGAAACTGAAACTAATCGGAGTTATTTTCTTCATTTGATTCAGTTTTCAAGGCCATATGGTAATATTGGTGTGTGTTCACTTTCTTTGCGCTACATGTGTAATTTGTTTTGCTAGTTATCTAGTTTCATCCACACAAACCCCTGTTCGTCATCATTGGTAAATTTAAGTGACAGATTATTGTGATGCCTTTTTTTTATTTTGTTTTGTCCATATAAACGTTTTCAGACTTTTCTTTTTATTATCGGTTAAAATGCTATAAGAGCTATAGGTAGAGTCATTTACGATGACGCGTGCCGTGGTTCTTATAACAATGTCATTAATGTCTAATTTTGACAAAATCACGCGTCTTCGTGGATGGCATTAGATATATCTTCATTCATGCCTAATTCCAAGTTTATAAGACAACTGGAAGTACCCTATACTTCAAAAGAAGAAGAAGAAGAAGAAGGGCTACGAAATAGCCCGAAACATGTCGAGCTAAACTCGGTTTAAGGCGTGAGTTATCCGTTACAATATCATTTAATATGAGTGAGTCTCACGGTAGTTTCATGTTCAAAATACCCTATACTTACCACTAGAATACCTTTCAAATTTGATTAGCAAGAATTGAACTAAATCCACGTGTGTTTAATAGAAGTTTGTATACACCTTATAATTGAACCGATTTCGGCTATTATGTCATTATACGTAGTGTTTGCGCATGTTTCTCAGAACCGCCGCCGGCGCTGATATCCGCCGCCGCTGCGCGCTTTCATTGATAACACGTTACATGATATTGTGTTTAGCATTGCACCCCTGTACGCACGGGCTTGGAGCTTGCCAAGCTATGGAAAGATTGCTTACCATCAAGCGGCGGAGGTTGCTTATTGATATGTATCCGAATGCACTTGTTTGACAGCAGGGCAGAAAGGAAAAAACTGTGAGAAGCACATGGCGTGCCCTGTTATCTGTTAAGTAAAACTTATATTTTATTTAAATAAAGTTTAGTTTATTGATCACGCGTTACTTTGTGGAAGTCAACGTCAATGAACTGAAACAATTTCATTTATTCATTTTTATTTATTTCTTTGGTCTTCTCAGTACCTACATCTAGACTTAACGGTTAGACGGTTTTCAACAGATGTCATACTCAATCTAAACATCAACTTAAATACTCTGAATTGATTTGAAGACATCTTGTATTCTTCACAGCAATGTGTCACAACTAAGCTTTTAATTTGCTTGTCGACAAGTATTGCAAATCTTCTGAAGTCGATTAGACTATTATGCAAGCTAGTTTCTGACACAATACCTATTACTGGCAACACCGACTGTTTACCCTCATGTTAATTAATTGGTCATAAAACAGTAACCATGGGAACGCTGTTTCATGTAGATTTACCCCCTGTTTCACCATCCATTGATTAATAATTTATTTGACGGATAAATGTGATGCGGTCTCTGTTTGTTTTGTTCGAATAGACGAAGAAAGCACCACATTTATCCGTCAAATAAAATTAATCAATGCGTGGTGAAACAGCCCCTTAACGTGCAAGGGTGTCGCTTCGTCACTTCATATATACAGTAGGGGTAGGTACTACGAAATTCAAAAATGGAAGTTCGTATCGTACCGTCCCGCCGACGCTTATATTATTTAATACGAGAGTGAGAGGGACGGCACGATACGAACTTCGATTTTCGAATTTCGTAGTAGCCCTGCAGATGTTGTGCATAACGGTTTTCTATCGGGAAAAGTCGGATCTCAAACGGAATACGACGGCACCCGAAGTGTCAATCAATTATTGTATTAAATAAGTGTCATTTTCATATCCATTAATATGGAAATTCATTATTTAGTGCCAATGAATGGTGAAACGGGGGTTTATTGTAAAATTGGTACTACGTGTTCCATATTTTTTGAGAATTTATCTTATTGATCACGTAACACAGATAACACTTTTCCTGTTAGTTCCTAACACATTACAATCGTTATCAAATCCGATCAATGAAAACAATTAAATGTTGCCGACGAGAACACAGAGATCAGAGATAATGGTAACTAGATATCACAACACAATATGTTGTATTATGTATAACACATTAGCCGTTAGTTACTTTCTACCTATTTCCGCTTAAACAATGGGGCAATCGGAGATCAATTACATAATATTATGTACTTATACACACCTACACATTTAGCAGGTCATAAAAAAATTACCTGTAATAGCTCTGCCCGCCATTACGTTCCATTAATGAACTAAAAGAATTTCCTTGCTCACCCGCGACCCGCGACCTTACGATAGCTAAGCTTATGCAAAATATGCGTGTTCATGCATCTCCTCCACCTCCACACTGTAAGAACACACACAAATCACACAAACCCATCTATCACCACCACCACACTACACTGACGCGTTTCGAACTCAACCAGAGCTCATCTTCAGATTGACACAACCGTACACCATGCCACCAGTTGTTAGACCAAGGCAAGCAAATGGTGAGCAAGGAAATTCTTTTATTTCATTGATATGGACCTCCGCAAAGTAACGCCTGATTCAATAAATTATTACGTTCCATTAACCACTTTGGATATCTCTGTTCTAGAAGTACCGGAAAATGCCATTCCCACATCATGCATCATACCAAATATATGAATCCCTTCAAAATAATAAAGCAATTTGCCAGTTTCACTTGGCAGGGAATGATCGACAAATTGGCGAGAAAGTGAACCTGGTAGCTGCGGCACGCCTACTACGCGTATGATACACTGTGACATCAAATTTGAGTATACCTATATTTATTGTTAAGGAGCCACTGCTACTGTCATACCTACTAAAATTTTATATTTAATCATAATACCTACATGTACTCTGTTCGTCGGAAGTTGTTTTTTTCGACACACTTTTTTTTTTTTTTTTTATAAAACGAGGGGGAAACGAGCAGACGGGTCACCTGATGGAGAGCGATCACCGTCGCCCATGGACACCCGCAACACGAGGGGAATCACAGGTGCGTTTGCCGACCCTTTAAGGAATTGATAGGCTCGTTTTTTAAAGATCCCTAAGTTGTAACGCTCCGGGAATGTTGCCGCTGTAAGCTGATTCCAGATCTTCGTCGTGCGAGGAAAGAAGTTTCGCTTAAAACGCACGGTACTAGACTGCCAATATCAAGATGGTGAGGATGGAAAGACAGACGGTTCCTCGAAGTGCGGTAGTGGAATTTAGCCGCAGGCAGCAATTCGAAAAGTTCGTCAGAACACTCCCCATGGTAGATGCGATATAATATGCAGAGAGACGCCACATCTCTCCGCAAAGCCAAAGGATCGAGTAGGCCACTGAAAGCTACCTTTCAAAGTTCCGAGTCAAAGTCGTCTGCAAAATACTCCGGATCTATCTAAAAACACCCATTTAAGTCTCCCCCTTAACCATACAATTTTAATCACGTATGCAGATTATAAAAGGTAATTTATCATTAATAGAAAAATGCTTTCTATCGCTACCAACTCTTCTCTTCACTCACCCGAGGCGCCACTGTCTACGCAATTATAAAAGCTACTACACTCCGACTAAAGAAAGAATACGTTTCAAGTGTTTCAACCCATGTAGTTGGGTAATCAATTTGAGTTTAGTACCAAATTTCGCCGTACGCGCAAGTATCTTTGTAAATATTCTGTGATCTTGTATGTTGGTTTAGCCTTTGCGGAAGTATGTCGAGTAATTGAACGTAATCATGGCAAAAATAATTGGTTGTTGTTAAGGATGTTTGAATTAAGTATGAGGTTTGATATATTGCGTTACTGGTATCTGCTTTAAGAATTATCTATTATGGATGATTATCTCATATTTTTATTTTAAAACTAGTGTTTTCCCGCGGTTTTGCGTGCGTAAATCATTAGATATGTACAGCAATTCAATTAAAATTCCGGAATTTTACTAAAGTCACGTAGGAATTCGCAAAAATTACATCGTGGTCTTTATTGACGTTGCATTATAAACAACAGTGCCTAATTTCCTGTCTCTAATTTTACTGGTTGAAATTTTGAAATATCATCCAGATTCTGTGGAAATAACGAGATAACGAGAGTAAATTTTCCTGATTTGATTATTTTGTGACGACCGAATGGCCAAGTGGTTAGAGAACCTGACACGAAGCCTGAGGTTCCGGGTTCGATTCCCGGCTGGGGCAGATATTTGTGTGAATAATGCGAATGTTTGTTCTCGGGTCTTGGACGTTTAATATGTACATATTTATCCATATAAGTATGTTTATCCGTTGCCTTCTAGCCATAGTACAAGCTTTGCTTAGTTTGGGACTAGGTCAATTGGTGTCAGCTTAGGTGTCCCATGAATCCCATGATATTTATATTATTATTTATTGTATCAAATTTTCGCAATTTGAACTTAATCAGATAAAATAATAGAAGGTTTATATTATTTATTATTAGTTTTATAATATTATATTATATTTTTAAATAATTAGTTTAAAATGTATTGTCTTTTTTTTGTTTGTTTAATTACTAACACACTATGGATGCTCTGTTTGTCCAAAATAAAGAATTTGAATTTGAATTTATCGTGACCGACCACAGCTGCTACAATGAAGCCGTAACGTAGAAACAGTTTCAAGCATCAATTTACGTCGTTAAGGGGCTACCCGAGGTTTTCATCGATTTTTGTCAAGTTTTGAATCGTATCTCCTACTTTTGCACTACAGATAGAATTATAAGTCAAACGGCTATCGGTTTTCTAATCTTATATCTCCATTTTTGTCTACCAGATTTTGAATAAAATGAATACTTAATTTTGTATGCTTTTTTAAACATTGTATGATGAAACACTTATTTCGTATCTGTATTGAAGTGAAAGATCTAACATATACGAAATCTACATATTTGGGCTCGTCTTTGACGTCTCTAAAAACTGGTTGAGGGTTTTCATTTGAAACTAATTACACAAATATCTCGAAAACAATGAACTTTGAAGTAAATATGGGATACTATATTGCTTTAAGCCGTTGTTTTTAATATAATAAGCTACAAAAATCATAAGAAAACTAAGGAATTCAGATCGAAGGTCATATGGGCATGGGATCCCCTTAAGTGCAGAACAAGGTAGTGACTATTCGTTATCTCGGTTACTTTTCTAACATGGAAACTTCATGCGTCATCTTAAACAGTCATGCTTATCTCGCCGACAAGGCGGAGTGAAGTATGCCTAGATTCATTTCATTCGATCCCGGATTTTCCCGTGAAACACGCAGATGAATCATTCAGTGCCCTTACACATTCTAGAAAATTTTCTTATGCTGAAAATGTTCACATAAGATGAAATTTTTTTTTCATCATAAGCCGTAAGACGTCCACTGCTGATCAAAGGTTTTCCGTTGCACATTTTCGTTCTAAGCGCTTTGAGAATGAAAATGTGCATAAATATCTAATACGCCTCTATTTCAAAAGCCGGTAGGACGTGTCAGATATTTTTGCACGATTCGTTGTGGCGTAATTAATGCAGGTAACATATTGCTCGGTTTAATAGTATAAAAGGTAATATTAGTATCACAATTTAAAATGAAAATAAATACAATTATCACTCTAACGGCAACGAGATCTGCTGAACCAAGTATGTACCGGCTGTGGTCTGTAACACGGGCAAATAATTAAAACTTAGATCGTACTCGTCAAACCGAACAACATTAGTTCAGTGAGTTTAAAAATAATTAGTTTTTTTTTATGTAGCCTGTATTATGTCCCACTGCTGGGCAAAGGCCTCCCCTTTTCTCCGCCACTCTTCCCTGTCCTGAGCATGCACCTGCCAATCGAGCTGAAAAGCGCTCAGGTCGTCCCGCCATCTCCTCTTGGGTCTGCCTCTGCTCCTATGCCCATCCCTCGGATCCCATTCGGTTACGATCCGTGCCCATCGGTCCGAGTGCATGCGGCAGACATGTCCGGCCCAGTCCCACTTCAGCTATTTATTTTTATTTTTTATTACAATTTAAAGTTTATTCGAAGAAGCGATGTAGAGCAAAATGTTTGATATTAGTAGCGTGACAGGCGACGTCAGTTGGGTTCTAGGATGGCGTACATTGAATTAACGATTAAGTTTGTTAAAAACAAAAGTTAAGTTTTGATTTTAATTAAGTGGGACCATGATGATCCAATTAGCCTCTGTTCTTAGGGTTCCGTAGCCAAAATGGCAAAAACGGAACCCTTATAGTTTCGCCATGTCTGTCTGTCTGTCCGTCCGCGGCTTCGCTCAGGGACTATCAGTGCTAGAAAGCTGTATTTTTGCACGAATATATGTATATGTAAGTAAATTATGACGACAAAATGGTACAATAAAAATTAAAAAAAAAAATTTTTAGAGTAGACTCCCATAGACGTAAAGTGGGGGTGATTTTTTTTTCTCATCCAATCTTGTAGTCTGGGGTCTCGTTGGGTAGGTCTCTTAAAACCATTACGGTGTTGCTAAAACGACGACGATTCAGTGATTAGTTTGCAAAATATTCAACTTTAAAGTGCAAACTTTGATTAAAATCGAGCGTCCCCCCCCCCCTCTAAAATTTAAACCGGTGGGTGGAAAAATTTGAAAAAATTCATGAAGTGTATCAAACTTACAAAGAAAACTATAACGGTTAAGTTTTCTTGACAATTATTAGATATACCTAAACTTGTAATATTCCGTGCAAAATACGAAATCCTTAGAAAAAAAATATTTAATTTTTCGTAATGGCTACGGAACCCTATTTCGGGCGTGTCCGACACGCTCTTGGCCGGTTTTTAATATTACCCCCGGTGCCCCGGTTCTGGGCCACACACTGTATATTAGTATTAGCACATAGATAGTAGTTAACTTTTATTGATTACCGTACTGACTAACATCAATTAATATAAGTATGCCGTGATCGAGTATTACGTGCGCGTGCGTTACCTTTCTATGCTTTTGTTAGATGACCGGGTCATTACGAGTGTTTAGCTCGCGAGCCGGAAACAGACCCACAGACATAATTGAGAAATGTTTGATCGTATTGCTATAAACATGTATTTTTCAAAATTGAAAATACAAACTGAAATATAGATGCACAGAAAAAACAGAAAAATAAGACCATCACTGGGAATCGAACCCAGGTCCTCGGTAATCCGTACCACGTGCTATACCGCTACACCACTGATGGTCCATCAGTGGCGTACCACGTGCTATACCGCTACACCACTGATGGACCCTCAGTGGTGTAGCGGTATAGCACGTGGTACGGATTACCGAGGACCTGGGTTCGATTCCCAGTGATGGTCTTATTTTTCTGTTTTTTCTGTGCATCTATATTTCAGTTTGTATTTTCAATTTCGGTTTTACGGGATGACCGTAAAAGTAAAAATTTGGAATTGAAATAAAAAATACAAAAAGATTCCAAAAAACCAATCTTAATGTATTTTTCAATTATTGATTGCGATCATCGAATGCGGATATCAATAAAATACAATCCATATTAGTACTCTATCTATTATTCTTAAATTCTTGTAAAGGTAAACCAAAAATATATGGCTATATTATCAAGAGGGCGCTATTGTTCTTATTTATATGGCAATAGTTCAGTATAGTCGGAACAATGTCATTTTCACTTGTCTACAACGTTTATCTGTTAGCTCTGATGTTAATTTGGAAAGGTTTTGAAGTGAAATAGTTTCATTCCCCAAGCGTTTTTTTTTTTCAGTAGTTTATTACCTATAAACATTATTTACAATGATCCGTTGTTGACTACTAATCGTTTGGGCATTTTTGTTACAGTGACACTGACAATCATTAAAATTAGTTCCAATGAAAAATCCGCACCATGGCGAATAGTCATATATATCAGGTCAGGCTTTAGATATATTTGGGGGGTAAATTTGGTATATGGGGGATTTTGGGGATGACAAATCGATCTAGCTTGGTCTTATCTCTGGGGAAACGCTTATTATCTATTTAGTTATAGCCCCAGCAAAGCTCGGTCGCCCAACTACTTATTATTAATGTGAAATTAATAGAGTATGTCTGTTACCTTCATGTTTAAACAGTTGAACCGATTTAAATGAAGTAAACTATGGCGAAATCATTATATTTACAAAACAGTAAACATCGCGGGATCGCGGTGGAACCGAAAAGCACAAGACCGGTCTGAGTGGAGAGCCTTTGGGGAGGCCTATGTCCAGCAGTGGACGTCTTTCGGCTGACACGATGATGATGATGAATACATTAAATAACGAAGTAGAAATTAAATAACTAGATTAACTTAAATGAAAGCTAGTCTCTTAAAACTAATTTAAATTTAGAAATGGCCCCCGTGGCATTGTGCCCAAAAGACCGGCAGCGTTTTCTCTTTAGATACGCAGGCCTACGCTAATTCTTTGAGAGATTCGAGATAGCTGCCGACCCTTTGGTCTCCAGTTGTGCCAACCAGGCGCTGCGCCAGGGCCCCATGAACCCAGGGTCTCAAAGGTGACAGGTATAATTATCCGAGAACCGATAATAACCGAGAACCTGGCATTTTGCCGATTTTTATTTTCCGCCTTCCGCCGCGCCAGCTTATGGAAATAGTTTGGCACCCTATTTTTTGGTTAGTACTCGTATATTATGGAAATGACATGAATTATAAATTAAACATTTCTATAACAAACTCATTCACGTTACTCTAGTAAAAATTTTTTTAATAAAAATACCATTCGTATACTAGAATGGTGCAAGTCGTCGCCTATAAAAGATCCTGTACTAAGTGAACGGTTTGAAACTCAGTTATCTGTGTGAAACGAGATTTCATAAATAACTGTCACACCCGTATAAGGACACTTGGACACTTGCACGAAATGTCATATTTCAATTAGCTTCCTCATTTCGATTGCTAGGAATGTTTTAGACTAAGGTTTTAATATGGCAAATTGATGCGGAAACAAAAGTAAACCAGTTTCAAGTTAATAATGATAATGTATCTATTATACAAAAATAAAAGTCAATGGCTGAGTGAAGAGTAATACTTTATTGAATCAGGCGTTACTTTGCGGAGGTCCATATCAATGAACTAAAATAATTTCCTTGCTCACCCGCGACCTTATGATAGCTAAGCTTATGCAAAATATGCGTGTTCATGCAGTTCCTCCACCTCCACACTGTAAGAACACACACAAATCACACAAACCCATCTATCACCACCACACTACACTGACGCGTTTCGAACTCAACCAGAGCTCATCTTCAGAGTGACACAACCGTACACCATGCTACCAGTTGTTAGACTAACGAACCACAACCACCGTTTTAACTTGTCACTGTAACTCCCCAAGTACCCACATACGTTTTATGAAACAAAACAAAACTACCCACAAATTATTAATATTTTTTTTAAACCGTCCTTCAAAACTACCTTGATTTTTATTTATTTACTGTCAAGGCATGTTTTATTAACTACCATTGCTGAAATTGGATCCAAGCCGTAGCAATGGAGATTAAACTAAATTTCATCATCATCATCATGTCAGCCGAAAGACGTCCACTGCTGGACATAGGCCTCCCCAAGGCTCTCCACTCAGACCGGTCTTGTGCTTTCCGCATCCACCGCGATCCCGCGATCTTAACCAAGTCGTCGCTCCATCTTGTTGGAGGCCTACCGACAGCTCGTCTCCCGGTCCGCGGACGCCATTCGAGAACCTTCTGGCCCCATCGGCCATCCGTCCTGCGAGCAATGTGCCCCGCCCACTGCCACTTTAGTTTCGCAATTCTTCGGGCTATGTCGGTAACCTTAGTTCTACTGCGGATATCATCATTTCTAATTCTATCCCGCAGAGAAACCCCGAGCATAGCCCTCTCCATAGCCCTCTGAGTGACTTTGAGTTTTCTCATGAGGCCCATCGTTAGCGCCCACGTCTCAGATCCGTATGTCATCACTGGCAACACACACTGGTCAAAGACTTTTGACTTCAAACACTGCGGTAATTTGGACGAAAAGACACTACGAAGCTTCCCGAACGCTGCCCAGCCGAGTCGGATTCGACGAGTGATCTCTTTCTCAAAGTTGGACCTACCTAACTGGACCGTTTGTCCCAGGTATACATAGTCGTCAACAACTTCGAGCGCAGAGTCTCCGACTATTACGGGAGTTGGTACAACATGGACATTAGACATGACTTTCGTCTTGTCCATGTTCATTTTCAGGCCAACTCGGTCGGAAACTCTACTGAGGTCAGCGAGCATAGCACCGAGGTCCTCCATGGTCTCAGCCATGACTACAATGTCGTCGGCGAATCGAAGATGAGTGAAATACTCGCCATTAATGTTGATGCCTCGTCCTTTCCAGTCCAAAACCTTAAAAGCATCCTCCAATGCAGCGGTGAACAGTTTCGGAGAGATCACATCTCCTTGTCTGACTCCCCGCTGCAGAGGAATAGGCTTCGTGCTCTGATCCTGTAATCGGACGGACATAGTGGCGTTTTCGTACAGACACTTCAACACTTCGATATACCGATAGTCAACTTGGCACCGCTGGAGAGCCTGCAGCACAGCCCAAGTCTCGATCGAATCGAAGGCTTTCTCGTAGTCCACAAATGCTAGGCAAAGGGGGAGGTTATACTCTTCAGTCTTCTGTATAACCTGCCGCAGCGCATGTATGTGGTCTACGGTACTATAGCCTTTTCGGAAGCCGGCTTGTTCGGGAGGCTGGAAGTCGTCAAGCCTGCGTGTGAGACGGTTTGTGATGACCCTGGAAAATAGCTTGTAAACATGGCTCAGAAGTGAGATGGGTCTATAGTTCTTCAGCAAGGTGTTATCACCTTTTTTGAAGAAGAGCACCACCACACTTCTGTTCCATGCTTTCGGCGTTCTCCCTTGGTGAAGGACGGAACTAAACAGCGTCTGAAGGCCCTTAAGGACTGGTCTACCACCCGCCTTCAGGAGTTCGGCTGTAATTCCGTCGTCACCCGGGGCTTTGCCATTCTTAAGCTGCTTGAGGGCCATACTAATCTCGTACAGGCTGACGTCCGGGATGTCTTCGGTATAGTGTCGGGTTAATCTAGCCCTCGGGTCTTTAGCTAGATTTTTCGACAGGTGTTCGGGTTGTCGTGTATAGCTGTCCATAAAACCTCTCAACTTCCTCCAACAGCTCAGGTTTGGATGAAACGATTCTGCCGTCGTCGGTCTTGAGCTTCATCAACTGGCTTTGACCAACAGACAGATCCCTGGTAAACACCTTAGAGCCCCTGTTACGCTCAATAGCCTCTTCAATACTGGTAGTATTAAATCGGCGTACATCGCGCTTCAGAGACTTTGAGATCTGTCTGTTGAGCTGCCGATAACGAGAAGCGTCACCAGAAGACTGCAAAATCATCTCACGCCTCACCTCCATGAGCCTAAGGGTGGAATCCGAAAGCCTTTTGGTTCTAGTACGGCGGGTCTTGAAGAACTTAGACCCGACCATATGGACAGCTTCCACAAACCCGTCGTTGTAATCGTCCACCTCGCTACCTAGGCATTCGAAACGATTTTGAAGTTCGAGCTGAAAGCTCTCGGGGTTTTGGAGCTGAGCAGGTTCTGGGCGGAGCGTAGATTTCATCAGTCGAGACCTTTCAAGCTTGAACTGGATATTCAATGAGCCTCGTACCATACGGTGATCACTCCCGGTTTTAAACGCACTGATCACGGACCTAAATTTACCTGCTCATTAATAATAGACCCCATACTATTGTAATACACTTAATTCCGGATATCTGTACTTATATGTGGCTATTTCGTTTTGTTTTTATGTAATTATAAGGACAAGGTTTGTATGACAATACTCCAATAAAATCACTCGTTAAACATCATATCAATGACCTACATATTACCCTGGTAAGCAGATGCTGTACTTTCTCCTACATAGCAGCAAATAGGTTTAATTCCTAAAAAAATATAGTTAGTTCGTCCGTTGTATTTTCAATAAAATATCAACGGGCAATATAGAGCGCTGCTGCCCATTTTGACGTCAGGTTCTGTAGGCATGGGAATGAAAATGAGGATGCTTTCTTTGCCAGAATACATAATATAGTAGAATAAATAAGATGACACCACAGGATACCAAAAAGGGTCTCTACTCAGCATAAGATGTGCTAGAACAGTGATGAGTAAACTTTCTTCGGGGGACCAGAATGTTACATATTTATTTAGAAGAGGGCTAGAATTTTACCATTCTATTTTATGTCGCAGGACGATGAAAATAATAATTATCGCGGGCTGTATTACTATTTATTTCGAAGGCCGGGCCGTATTAAATCCTTTAGCGGGCCGTATTTTATCCATCACTGTGCTAGAAAAAAATCAGTGGCAACTTCCACAGTTATGCAAGCATCCCCATATTGGTATTCTAGCAATCAACTTGCGTTAGTAAATAGAAGGATTACGTCCACAACTAGGTAGTTTTGATTGATGACTAGCATGTGCCAATAATTAAATTTATCATTTGCTTGACTTACTAATGTTAAGTACGGTGGATTTACACAGTATACGAATAGAGATGTCATCTTCAGATTTAAAAATAAAAATTGTGCTCATTATCATATCAGCCGCAGGGCGTCCACTGTTGGATATAGACCTAGTTGTTTCAGTTGAAAGAGGCCTGCATCCACCGCAAACCCACAGCTTTAACTATTTAATTTGTGTAATAGACAGATTTTTAAAACGCAAATGATTTACGGTGTGCCGGACGGGTTTTAAAACTGCACCTCCTGTGGATTTACGCGCTACAGGTACCAATTAGACTACGGGGATCCGGCCGACCAGCCGAAAATCGTAATCGCTCTCAAACGCCAAAGCTAACAAACAGATATAATATCTTCGTACCTATTTCTATTTGTAGTTGGGTGGGACAGAAGGATTGTTCGTCTTGCCGCAGTTGTCGTATGGCCGTTACACTTCGGTGTGACACACGGTTTTTCTATTAAACCAATAGATTAACGATCAATTGATAGATAGCAGTGCGGGCGCAGCGTGACGGAAGAACTCTTTCCGACTATTAACCGAACTCCGTGCCGGCAGCCACACAAAGAAGGCTTGCAATCTGCACCAAAATTTATCTGGAATATTTCAGTACGTGATTGCGTTTATTTGACTGTTAAGTAACAGCTGTAAAAACAACAGTTTTTTTAAAATTGTGGTTGATAAATGTTATACATTATAAGCAAAGTGTACCGCGTCAAAAGCGTGACTTCATTTTCCATCAAAAATGCTGATGAACAGTCAGCGTCATATAGTACGTAGCAGTCAAGGTCACCAAATACTTTGAAGCACCCAAAATGTTCATTAACAATGATACAGCCAAAGCGGTCAAATTGTTTGGGCCATCCATCGTGTTCAAATATAGCGGAGCACGCACAACGTCTAATACTTGGTGACATCCAAGCCAGCATTAGTCCCGTGACAGCCACATCGCCACTGGTAGCGTAGCACCTAGAGTATTCAAAAGTGTGGAGCACGCACAACGTCTAATACTTGGTGACATCCAAGCCAGCATTAGTATCGTGGCAGCCACATCGCCACTGGTATCGTAGCACCCAAACTATTCAAAAGTGTGGAACACATCATACCTATAATTCCCTTTCAATACAATTCAGACGGTGTTCCGATTTCAAATTTATCTTCGAGTAGGTAGATAATAAGAACTATTTTTTTACATTAACAGACTGGTAAAGCATATTTAAAAAGAAATCCTTACAGACTGACGTGACATAACCATCTTCAACGTCAAGTGCATTTGAATGAACAACTTACTGATTAGATGTTTTCGTATTAAGTATTTGTTCAGAAATTCTGCTATCATTAAATATGAATAATTATATAAGCGAAGAAATGAGGCACAAGATTATTTATTTGAGAGAAGAAAACGTTTCTGTGACAGATATCTCAAATGAGCTTGGTATATCCGTAAGTTTATTTATATTTATTGATTTCCTATAAATAGTAAATAGATTACGTCCCGACGCATAACAGTATATACGCATACGATACATAATAATAAATAAAAACAAATAAATTGGGACATTTTTACATAAATATCTTGAGACGACAATCCAGTCCTTTTATTTTGAGAAATATTTAAGTATCTACCGAGTTTAGCGGTATTGCCCACCGTCCTCCTCTCGAGTCCACTTAGTTCAAATGTATGAGGTCCCTAAACTTAATAACTTGAATCCCATCAAAACATTCAATATCCCATGTGTTTTTATTTTAGAGAAATTCGGTATATCGATGGATAGAAAGATGGGATATGGATAGAAATCTGAAAAATCACGTGACGTTTGGACGTCCACGTCGGACAAACGTGGACGAAGACAGACAAATAATACAGCGGGCTAAGAATGATCGCTTTGTAAATTCAAGCAATCTGTCTACGGAATTTGGTGTGTCACAGTCGACAATAAGAAGGCGATTTCACGAGAACGGATTACATCATAGAATTCCTGCCAAAAAACCTGCACTCACGCCGAGGCACAAAGCACTGCGTTTACAATTTGCCCAAAATTACTTGAACTACAATTTTGAAAATGTCGTTTTCTTAGACGAAAAAGTATTCTGTTCATCTGCACGAGGTCGCCTTTCACTGTGGAGGATGAACAATACTCGATATGAAGATAAAAATGTTATATCTAACAATAGAAGTGGACGAATCACTCTAGGGTTTTGGGGGTGGATGTCACAAGATGGGCCCGGAGAGTTGGTAGAAGTAGGCGGCCGTTTAAATGGGCAACGGTATAAAGAAATTCTTGAAGATGTATTGTTGCCCACAGCCCAAGTATTTTACCCCGGCCAAATAATAAAATTTGTCCAGGACAACAGTTCCGTCCATAACTGTAGGATAGTACGTAACTATCTCGACCAAACAAGGGACTTGGAGCAAATTGTTTTCCCACCTCTTAGCCCCGACTTGAACCCTATCGAAAACTTGTGGGGAAAAATGGTTCAAGTTTGGGATAGCACTCAAGCGAGGACCACAGCATCTTTACGACAACATGTCATTGCCACATGGGAATCGTTAAGAGGTAATGTTTTCTGCTACAATGCTGTGCGATCCATGCGTCAAAGGCTTAGTGATGTCATTATTGCTGAGGGTGGATATACCCGCTTTTAACTTTTCTTTCCCCACAATTTTGATTCCAATTACTTCTTACTCACGTCTTCGTTCGCGTGGAATTAAATTTAAGTAGGTAGGTACTAATAGAATATTAATTAATAAAATATTAGTATAGGTCAAAAATGATGATAAAATGATAATGTATTTTTTTTCGTTTAGTTTGAAATAAAATATTTTTACAAATAATGGTGATTTCATTCTAATATCTATTCGTATGTCAACAGTTCTCGAAAACAGTGCAGACTTGTCATTGCCGTCATTGCATATGTCTGTCTCAAGGTTTTAAATTAATGACGGTTTGATTGATTCTATTGAAGTAACACAATTCAAATAGAGCATAACTCTAGTGAAAAATAAAACTAGTCGTGCAGAATTGGATCTTACGTCAATGGCACAAAGATTCTAAAATGTCAATTTTTTTCTCACTTTATCAGTAGTGAGTGTGAAGTAACATATTATTAACCCGAGGTGAATTAAAATTCAATTTTAATTTAATTAAAATAAAGTTCAGTTTTCTAATGTGTTCCACACTTTTGAATACTCTGGGTGCTACGCTACCAGTGGCGATGTGGCTGTCACGGGACTAATGCTGGCTTGGATGTCACCAAGTATTAGACGTTGTGCGTGCTCCGCTATATTTGAACACGATGGATGGCCAAACAATTTGACCGCTTTGGCTGTATCATTGTTAATGAACATTTTGGGTGCTTCAAAGTATTTGGTGGCCTTGACTGCTACGTACTATATGACGCTGACTGAACAACCTTTACAGGAAAGTTCAATGAAGCTTATTCGAAAGACTGCCGTTAATAGTGTTTGATTATATTACATAATAGAAAAAAAACAACTTTCGAAGTGAAAACACCCCCGCGCTGATTTTCAGCCAGCACCCTCGTTTTTATCGCTACGCGTTTTACATAATTATGTATATTTATGTATAATGCATAATGTATACATAATTTTATATAATTAATAGCGATCTCAGTATCAACGACGGTGATGGCTGAAAATCAGCGCCGGGTGTTTTCACTTCGAAAGTTTTTTTTTTTCTATTATGTAACATAAACCAAACACTACTAACTTAGCAGTCTTTTGAATAAGCTTTACTCAACTTCCCTGTAATGTAAAGGTTCTTCATCAGATTTTTTGATGGAAAATTAAGTCACGCTTTTGACGCGGTAAGTTAAAGTAAGATTGATTTTTGGAATCTTTTTGTATTTTTTATTTGAATGATGATTTTTTTTATTTTGTATTTTCGATGTAAGTTAAAGTGTTTTTTTTTTCAATCTACAATCCCACATTTGTATGGCAACCGACTTTGCTGCACCCTCTTAAAGTTAAATTACAACAGTATTTGATTGATTGGATCTCAGTGCCACAGGTTGGTGCTTATTGGATTAAGCTGGCCCACTGTCCCAATTTACATAACTTATCATTTATGGAAAACGAAAGTCATTATAAATATTTAGACTGTGCATTGGGTAATTGTGGCTGCTCTTGATAAATGAAGTGTAACATTTCAATAATTTAATTGAGAGTTACTTAGTTGTGAACTAACTAGACGACCTGATGGCCAAGTGGTTGGAGAACCTGACTACGAAGCTTGAGGTCCCGGGTTCGATTCCCGGCCGGGGCAGATACCTGTGTGAATAACACGAATGTTTGTTCTCGTGTCTTGGATGTTAATCTATTTAAGTATGTATTTATCTATATAAGTATGTTTGTCCGTTGCCTAGTATCCATAGTACAAACTTTGCTTAGTTTGGGACTAGGTCAATTGGTGTTAAGTGTCCCATGATATTTATTTATTTATTTTAACTAGACTTTACCCGTGGCTTCACACGCGTAAAGCATCAGATAGGCATTTTCACCTTAAATGGCGCTAAAATTATTTTATTTCAGAATTAGGTATAATTCTGGGTTTTCGTTACTCATTGCAAAATCACGAGCATTATTGATTTTCATTAGGAAAAAAAATGTCCTCAATTTTCTATAAAAATTTCATGTGTCGTCGTGACAACCCATGTAATGTAAACTTTATGAAAAAAAGTCGCAAAAGTGTCAAAAAAATAAATTAGGGACACTTTTTTTCTTCGTCCAAATCAATAGTGCTCGTGATTCTAAGTAAGGAGAACACAGAATTACCTAATTCTGAACGAAAAAAAATGCGTCATTCAAAGTAAAAATGCCTAGATATCCGACTGTTGAATTGAATTTCCTTTATTACTTCGTTTATTCCTTTGGGAATTACCTAAAATAAACTTGTTTTATAGCTTTCGCAAACTCTTATTTTATTCTTCCATGACTGTTTTAGTAGATACATTATAATTTTACTCCGCTCGTTGTCAGAGATATTTACAGTGTAGTTTACGTTGCTTGCAACAAACGTCATCACATTTTTGAAGATCCAAGAAAAACGAAACGCAGTGTTCTAGCCGTCCTGTTGGCAACACTGCTTGTTCTTCATTACGGTGTTTTGTGTCAAACGCTGTCACTTGTTTTATTTTAAATAATCAACAATAATGGTTTAAAGCAAAAATGTGGTGATTAGAAGTGTTATAACGATAAATAATGATGGAACCAAGTATTACAATAACAAAAAAGTATTAATCTGCCGGAGAGTCGGTATGTAAACAATACTTATTATGCTCGAACATTCGGCACAAGTGAAGTTCCGGGTAAGTAATAGATTAACAAAATATGTAATATTATGCATTATGTGGCGAGACGAACATATTTCCCATAATGATAATTGAAGAAAACACTTCGCGAAATAATGGTTTTTACTTTGTATTATAACAATAACAAAAAGAGGTTAGGTCGCGAAACGTCAAATGGGTTGGTTTTTTATTACACAACACTAGTCGACGATCTTTTTTTACTTTGACTCGAACAACCCAATAATGAGCATAGACAAAATAATTACTTCGCGCGCGCCATTTCTTCTTTTTCTTTTCTTCTCAACTCGAAATAAAGTGGATCCAAAGTTAACGGAAAGTACGAAAAATCACAATAAACTACTTAATATACTTAACAATGGGGAAAACCAAAAGACATTCAATAGACCCGGAATATATTAAGAAGAAGATTAGAAGATTACAAAGAAAATTGGAACATCAAGAAGAAACCTCGACTTCACCACAACGATCTACGTCGCCAGAACCCATAACACTACCACCACCACCGCCGAGCCAACAACCAACGCAACCGCTACCGCCAACACAACCACCTCCGAGTATAACAAATCCTGAACAAGGGACTTCAACGGAAGGTGTGTACAACAAAATGTTTAATCCAAAACTGACATAATACTAAGTACGAATGTTTAAATTTACAATTTTCTTGACAAATGCGCTATCACAACACATGCGGATAGACAACTTGTCAGTACTACACCACACCATAAATAAAAGGAAAAGGTTTGGCCATAATCAATCATTATTTTAACTGACTAATGCGCTATCACCTGGCGGATAGACGATAAGTCACCACTAAATAAACATCGTAACTGCTATACTAAAAAAGTTAAAAATATTTTCAGGAAACATAGAACAAATCCCCGAAGAATTCCTAGCAGCTCTGGGCAACGAAGGAGAGGAAAAAGTCGAAGAGGGAGAACCAATACAAAGTGAGCTGGCCACAAGATGGATGCGAATTATGGCGGAGGGACTCACAAAAGAACAAATACAGACTCTAGTCAAAAAATATCCCACACCAAAAAATTTTCCAGCTGCGGTAGCACCAATCCTTAATAAGGAAATTGGAGCAACACTCTCAGAACTGTCCCTCAATAGGGACAGAAGAATCATTAATCGACAAAACATGATAGCAAAAATATTATCCTGTCTGGGGATGGCATTAACAGACATCCTAAAAGGAAATATTAACAGCAAAAAACTGATTGAGCAAATCAGCGATGCTGCAAAAATCGCAGCAGAAATACACTGCAACGACAGCAAATCAAGGAAATTCTTTGCTCTCTCCTCGGCTACAAAAATAGTACAAGATGCCTGTAAGGAAACAAAAACAGGAAAACTACTATTCGGGGATGGCCTTAGTGATCAGCTCAAAACTGTACAGTCAGTCAGACGAACAGCCGCACAAATCCAAGGCACAGCAAATAAAGCTCCATCAACAGCATCCAAACCTTTAAACTGGAGAGGCCCATCGCATTACCAGACAACCAACCAAAGGGGCCGCGGTGGGCAGAGACCTACGAGGCGTCCTACTACCAACCAGACACCTCGCCGCCCTGCACCAACTCGGGGGAAACAAACATCACGGAGAGCCAGCCAGCGACGCTATTAGACCAGGTACATGCAGGTAGACTAAAAAACTGTATACAAAATTGGCTTACAATAACAGATGATCATGTTATATTAGACTGGCTACAAGGTTACAAAATCACATTCGCTAGACCAGTTCCCCCTGAAAACACAATTAGACAAAAATGGTCTCTAACTGAACAAAATTGTTTTGAGTTAGAAATTAATAAACTACTTAACCTCGGTGCTATATCTGAATGCTCATTCTGTAAAGGGCAATATACATCTCCAATCTTTCTCAGACCAAAACCAAATGGAACCTTTAGATTCATACTTAATCTGAAAGAACTAAACAAATCTATTGATACAGAACATTTTAAACTAGAAGACATAAGAACCGCATGCAAGTTAATGACAAAAAATTGCTTCATGGGTACTATCGATTTAAAAGAGCCTATTTTTCTTTACCAATAGCCGAAGAGTCTAGAAAATACCTAAGATTTTATTTTAATGACAAATTATTCCAATTTAATGTGTTACCTTATGGATTATGCACCTCACCTTTTATATTCACAAAAATACTTAGACCTGTCACAACATACTTAAGAAACAAGGGCACACTAGTAACACTCTATCTGGATGACTGGATCTGCTTTGCCCAAAACAAACAAGACTGTGAAATCAAATTAAAAGAAATCACAAGCCTTTTAACAGACTTAGGATTTGTCATTAATTTGGAGAAAAGCAACCTTATACCAGCGCAATCATGCAAATATTTAGGTTTCATACTAAACTCCAATAACTTATCACTTTCAGTGCCACAAGAGAAACAGTTAAAAATAAGAGAAAAAATAAACTCATTTAAAAACAAATCCACATGTAAAATAAGAGACTTTGCACAAATCCTAGGTCTGCTTAACTCCTTATGCCCTGCTATCCCTTATGGGTGGCTTTACACCAAAATACTAGAACGAGAAAAATACTTAGCTTTATTGGACTCTGATGGAAACTATGATAACAAAATGTCGTTATCGACAATGATATTCCAAGAATTAGATTGGTGGCTCGAAAACATTAATAAACATAACTTAACTAAAACATTCAACTTTAAAATCGAAATTCACACAGATGCGTCAAACAGTGGATGGGGAGCAGTGTGTGGCACAGAAACAGCTTCTGGTTCATGGTCTGCAACAGAAAAAAATTACCATATAAATTACTTAGAGTTAAAAGCAGCACTGTTAGGACTTCAATGCTTTACTAGTAACATACATGATTGTGAAGTACTACTCAGGGTAGACAACACTACCGCAGTCGCTTATATCAATAAAATGGGAGGAATCCAATTCCCTCACCTAAATGATGTTACCAGACAACTCTGGAAATGGTGTGAATCCAGAAATATCTGGATTTACGCATCTTATGTAAATACCAAGGACAACATAGCAGATGCAGAATCAAGGAAAATAAACATAGAGTGGGAACTTTCAAAAGACGCATACCAGATAATAATAACTACATTCGGAGTCCCATCCATTGACTTGTTTGCATCAAGAATAAATACAAAATGCAAAAAATTTATATCATGGAAAAGAGACCCCGAAGCCTTCGCAGTAGATGCATTCACCATCAGCTGGAGTAATGCATTTTTCTATGCATTCCCACCTTTTACATTAATACTAAAAACCTTACAAAAAATAAAAAATGATAGAGCAACTGGGATATTAGTGTTTCCATATTGGCCTTCACAACCATGGTTTCCTCTAATACACACATTGTTATCAGCTGATTTAATTTATTTTGAGCCAGATAAAAACTTATTATCATCCCCTTTCAGGAAAAACCACCCGCTGCACAAACAACTTACCCTGGCTGCAGGGCTGCTATCGGGGAAGCATACATAAAAAGAGGCGTTCCTGCAGCCTCCGTTAACGTCATGCTAAGTTCGCTCACAACTAACACATACAAACAGTATGATGTAGCGTTAAAATTATGGTGGCAATTCTGCAACAAATATTCAATCAACCCATATAAAAAATCAGTTACCTCAGTTCTCAAATTTTTAACTGAACGGTTCCAAAATAGTGCTTCATATGGAACAATTAATTCAGCAAGATCGGCCCTTTCGTTATTACTAGGACCCGACATAGGGAGGGATGACTCTATTAAAAGACTTATGAAGGGCGTTTTTAAATCAAAACCCCCAAAACCAAAATATGATTTTACATGGGACCCTGCTATAGTTCTAAATCACCTAACATACCCAAACAACAATATAAGCTTAGAACGCCTTACTAAAAAACTAGTTACAGTCCTGGCCTTAACAACTGGGCACAGAATCCAAACTCTATCTCTCATAACCATTAACAACATAAAATTTCAAAACAATACTGTAAAGATATACATACCAGACTTTATAAAAACCTCAAAACCAGGAGTCTCACAACCTACCTTGCTGTTGGAATCCTTTCAAGAAAAAACTGAAATATGCCCTGTAACAATATTAGAATCATATATTAATATCACTGGTCCTTTAAGAGGAAATGTAAACAGATTAATTATTACCTTTAAAAAACCATACCGCCCTGCCTCTGTACAAACAATAAGTCGCTGGATAAAAACAACAATAGGAGAAGCAGGAATAGATACCTCAATGTTCACTGCATATAGCACCAGACACGCCTCTACTTCTGCGGCTAAGAGGAGTGGAATCAGCATAGAGCTAATTCGGAAAACCGCAGGCTGGACCAGCTCATCTAGCACTTTTGCTAGATTTTATAACAGACCTCTAATAGAAGATTCCACTTTCTTTAGCTCTGCTATATGTAACTCAATTAATAATTAATTTAAGTACTTAAACACGACTCAACTTCTATAATTAAAATGAGAAAGATTGTTGATTATACTATTGTGAATTGCTTCGTGTTATTGATGATTATTGTTGATTAGTCATACTAATAGAAATAAATATCTTATCATTTTTACATTGACAAACTTTTCATTCGCAACCCTGCTTCAAACAGCTACACTGTAAATATCTCTGACAACGAGCGGAGTAAAATTGAATGATTAAACGAACTTACCTTAAGTGAAGTTCAATCATAATTTTACGAAGCTCGTTGTCAGAGATCAATCTCCCAACCCCCCCATTAATAACTTGATCCCCAGATATAGGGTTGCTCATGAAGAACTTCAAACCTAATGAAGAACAAGCAGTGTTGCCAACAGGACGGCTAGAACACTGCGTTTCGTTTTTCTTGGATCTTCAAAAATGTGATGACGTTTGTTGCAAGCAACGTAAACTACACTGTAAATATCTCTGACAACGAGCTTCGTAAAATTATGATTGAACTTCACTTAAGGTAAGTTCGTTTAATCATTCAATAATTCGCATATCAGAACTACCTTAGGCTTCAATATATTATCGTAAGTTATAAGAAGAAATTATATTTTAACTTGTTATAAAATATTTGATATTGTTATAAATATATTTCAGGACTGACCATTGAACTTGGCACCCATTTAGATCTCACTTCTTTTGTCGTTAAAGTCAACAATCAAGGCATATATCATAATATTGAACTTGGCTCTCATTTCACATATGTTTTGATGGATGTATATATTATAGAGGCCCAACAATCACAAACACCACACAAAATGCTAACACGTTTCGAACTCTCCATGACTTTATTATCCAGCTCCAAACACCTTGCTAAAAAAGTGTTCCATAGTTGCTACGGTTTGTCGATTCGTCGTAGAAGCGCGGCAAATATATTATACCTGGTTCATTGCTGATACTCCGCATTTTTTTTTTTTTGCATCAAGTGCAGTAGGAAGTTTGCGTTTATTCCATCCATTAGGCTGGTAAGGGTTTTTAAAGTGTCTCTAACTCTCACTAAACATTTAATATTATACAATCTATATAAATGTAAACACGAACAAATCATAACTTTCAACTCTACGTATTCACTTTAAAAAACGAAATGGCTTGGCACGTTCATTATTATTGTCTCTGTGTACCCTTTAATTTGTTGAAGTGTAATGTGTAGTGTTGTTGCTTGGTGGGCGATTATTTTATCGATAGAATCTCGAAATTCTGGTGCATTTACTTTGTTACCAACTTCTATTCACAGGTATCTACCTAATTCGGACTCCAGTCAATCACAAAATACTTTTCTTTGTCGTATAGGTACTATTATAAATTACAATAGTCACAAGAAGAAAACAAATTAAACCCACCGCAAAACAAAGGAAAAAAACAGACCTTTAAAAAAGTGCAGTGTAAAAGAAACTGTATTGAATTCGGTTCAGTTGTTTTCGGGAATTTTATAAAAGCTGATTAATAATGATTACTGCTTAGCAACTTCTTCTAAATAATGATATAATGCCAAAACGGCATTAAATCGTCTCGGTATTCTTGAATAAAAACATACACACTTTTAACTCAAAACGGATATGGGTACCTTCTGCGTTTTGTAGTGCTGGGTTTTAAGCAAGGTAAGACTAAAGTACCTACTGATTTCACCAATCGATACCGACGCTTTAAGAGAAGTCTCTTCGTTCCATTCTCCATACAAACGTAGTCCCGGGCTTATTTGAAAACTAGGCAACAGAAATAGATGACATTTTGTAAGTATGGACTAGACGTAGTTATCTATGCCTGTGGTTTTTTTATATTTTCATACAAATGTGCAATATCAGAATTACAGGAGCTCAAAAGTCGACAAAAAAAGATGTCAACTTTGCACGAGAATTACAGACTAATAAACCATTTTTACAAAAATCGAAAAAACCACAGGAATAGAAAATATAATGAATATCTTGATTGTAAAATATCATTGATATCTGTGCTATACATTTCGTATAATATGAGGACAATGAAACCCAAAATTCAATCGCCCAAATCATGGAAATCCTACAGCTATCTCGATATAAATTACAGACGTCGTTGCGGAAGGCATGGGGGGGACGGCTGTGAGCGCTTATGCCACGAGCGATAAAGACAGCAATATCCCAAACGAATACCTAACGCGGCCGCGCGGCCGGCAGGGAAACTTCTCTTAAGTATCGAGTGGGAAACTGTCGATACTTAAACACCACTAGTAATGAACGAGCCGTTATAACATAAGAGCGTGTTTGAGCTGTGAAAAATACCGCCGCGATTAAGAACGTTTCCTTGTGCTCTAGGCGTTTTTTAGATAATATGTCTCCTATAATCATATTACGTGGATGAACCGCAATGACTGGAGGCATATGAGAGGTGAGTTACTTCACAGACACGTAACAGCTTTTTTCAATACAGTTTTCTTTGGTTTTTAGCAGAATTCGGATGTGAAGCCTAGCCAAGTGAAGTCCTAGATAAAGGATGTAGCCAGAAATCAAACTCATGGCTGTATTGTCTAGTTAACGCTTTGACGTTCGCGATTGCGTTTACTATCTCTTTCTAAACTTATCTTTACACCGTGTGACAGAAAGAAATGGTGTAAGCTATTATGATTTCAAGCGAGTTAACCAAATTTGGTACATTCAAGGTTTTTATATGTACATTTTACTTGATATCTATCCATTGTAATACAAACTAGACTAGTGTATTTCAATACAGAAATGTATAAAAAAGTAAAAAAAAAAAAAAAAGTAAAAATCTTTATTTGTAAACAAGAATGCTATACATTCAACAAAAACAGTACATACAAACTAACCCAAGTTTTAACTTGCACTGCGACTCCACAAACACACAAAACAACGATAGCGATATATATATATATAATTTATTTTCTTTTACATTTAGTAGGCAGAATGAGCACGGCGACGTGCAAACTACCTCCCACCGGCAGCGCGATGCGCATCGGCGCTCAGGCCGCCGGGTGTGGGGGTAATTCAATTTCAATTTTTTTAAGACACCAATTGCCGTTGCTTTGTTTACATTTAGTTAAATACCTATCCAAACCAAGTATAGGTTTATTTTAAACTAGCCCATTGTACTTTGCGAGTTTTTATCGTTACCTAAATGGACATTCAAAGCAAAACTTTGGCAGCTAAAACCCATGATTAAGAGGTATTTTTTTAATGATGTGCAATCCATATACTTAATAGTCTGTCACGAAGTAGGTCCAAAATCTTTCACATTAAATAATCTATTTAATACCTGCAATGTTTAGCGTGCAATTAAGTCGGGTCATAACTGCGGGGAGCTTCTACAACCAGAGCACTTACAGTTCTATAACTCTACGACAACTCTTCAGGCTTCATAATAAGAGTCAAAACGATGTGGTTTTCATTTTGGTAGTTGTAACAATATATTTGCACAAGACACAAATTTGTATGACTTAATACGAGTGCAGGGCATATCAACAATTTGGAGATACCTCTTCAGTGTTTAGTAATAAGAGTTAAATTACGTTAATTTTGATTTTAATTTAAGCAATGTCATGTTGGTAATATCTAACGCTGTATTAGTCGCTCGTGCTCTTGGATCTAGTGCCGTTTGTCATTCGCAGAGTCAAATGTTTCACTAAGTCAAGTAGGGAACATGCATAAGAATTGGTTAAAGCTTTTATACATTATTTTACTAATTCCCCAGCCCTTTCATCCTGATTTAAAACACTATGAAGTTCCCATTTGTATACAAAATTCCACTCATTTAGAAGATGATTTCCGGGACAAAACGATCCTATGTCCTTTCCAGGATCTCAAACTAGCTCTCTATAACTGTAGCGGGACGTATATAGACAAAAGATAACAGTAATACAAAAGTTACTGAAGCTTTATTTGTTTGCATGCCGTATTTGTAACTTAACTATTTTTTTTGTATTTTTACCAAACGGAAAACTGCTACAGAGCCAAATTAATACAATAGATTACGAACTATATTGCTAAATACATAAGGGACGGCCAATGCAATATACATGATATTATTTACGAATACCGTAAACTGCTTCAACTTTGCCCCCTGGCCCCAACATTGCCCGAGTTGATTTAGAGTCGATAACTTAGCACTCTTATAGGTTTTAAACTTTTATCTACACGGGAATTATTATTACGGGGGGATAAAAGTTTTAAAACCTAAAGGGTGCTAAGTTATCGACTCTAAATCGAATCAGGCAATGTTGGGGCCAGAGGGCAAAGTTGAAGCAGTTTACGGTAGTTACGGGCAATATAGGCTAGGTAATTTATGGCTTTTACTTTTTAAATAAGAATTGAAGCAATGCGTTTACCCTATTCACATCGATATGACATTACGCATTGACATGGCATCGTAACGTTGGTCTGTATGATGTCATATTGGGTGTGTTTGTATGTAATGTTTAGTGCTAACAATTTTGACACAAGCTAAAATTGTTGCTGTAATAGATCTGCTTTAACAATTTTATTTATTGCTTAATACGTTTATGGGCACTAATAGGTATTCATTTCGTTAACTGTAACCATAGATTAACCTGCGTTTAACCTCTTTTCAATACTCGTCCACTTATGTGAGACTAGTTGATTCCCGCAATTTCGTTTGCGTTTTGCGAAACTTTGTATTTTCTCAGGATTAAAAGTAGGTATTCTTTGTTGATCACTGATCAATGATCAGGTATAATGTAGCTTTCTATTGGTGGAATATTCGTGTAACACGAGTGTTCCTATAAGGCTGCGTTTCCACCAAAGATGTGTGAGGTAGCTGAGGTGCGAGGATGTGGAGCGTTGTGACTGTTTCCTGCAAAGATGTGCGAGGTAGCTGAGCAGTGCGAGGGCTGTAGCGGACTCTTTTCAAACGAGCGGGCGTAGTGAGGATTGAGTACTTCGCAACACATCCCTCGCAACACATTCGCGAATGCGCACATCGGTTACAATATTACGCTACAGGACGCTATGGTAGTTACTACCAACCATAACGTCCTGTAAATTGGGATAATTACAAGATCTACCGCCACCTTCACTCTCCACAGACTTAATTCGGCATTGAAAGTATAACTCGTCTAATAAGCAGTGCCATTAGCAGAGCAACGGTTAGGACACATAAGGGCAGGTTGACTCGACCCAGTAAACCTGTCGGCGCATGCGCGCTCTTGGCACCATGCTTTTGGAGGGACCACACTAACCCCCGACTACCTGTACTATTACTTATTCTATGCCCGATGCAAAAAGAGGGGTGTTATAGGTAAGTTCGATACCATGTTTTGTTGACTTGGCTGGTTTTTTTTTTCGCTATGACTCTATCTTTATTTTCCAGTGGAGGACTCATTGAACGGGCTAAAAATACAAAACCAGAAAGTAGTTTTCTCAGAATCCTATGTTTTAAA
Organism: Choristoneura fumiferana; assembly: GCF_025370935.1. Lineage (NCBI taxonomy): Eukaryota > Metazoa > Arthropoda > Insecta > Lepidoptera > Tortricidae > Choristoneura > Choristoneura fumiferana. Next base: position 18,485,452 of record NC_133483.1, read on the forward strand.
TTAGGTTGTGTTTGTGTAATTAAATCCCTTTTTTTGTGCCGAGTCTAAAAGTTACGACTGCAACGGGCGCCAATTAAAGGAAGGGTGACCTTCCTTCCTTCCTTACCTTTCCTTCCTTTAGCGAGGTTGCATATTATTTCGATAATTTAATACTGGCTGTTTTGCTGTCAATGTGTGATTTTCTTCTAAAAACGTCAAAGCGCAACTGACAAAAATACAAATTAAGAGTGTAGAGTTAGAAATGAAGCAGAATTACTGAGTTACCAAAACATACGAATATCTTTTATAATAATGAAGGAATTCAAAAATAAATGTACCTAATCAACTATAAATGTACTTAAAATGAAAAAATATTTTTGGGGTGCCTGTGGTTTTCAGTTATATGTTAAATTACACCTTGTATACAAAATATTAAGTTCAGGTTTCAGGTCAGCTTACGTTTTCTTCGGCGCGTCTTGCCAAGTACAGTGAAATTGTGATATCCAATTCTGTCAGCAGTGGTTTCGGATAACTATGACATTGGTGCTTTCAAGAAAAGGGCTAGAGTTTCTTAAAAGGCCGCCGCAAACAGACCAATTACTCTCCTTGATATTGGTACTCGTACTCATGGGAGATTGTGATCATTTCCCATCAGATAACCCTATTGCTCGTTTGCCTCTCATAGTAGAAAAAAAATGGATTGGTTATTCAATATGGTTTTACTGTTAAGATAAGTAATTTTTGTCAAATTTAATGTCAGTCAATAAAAAAATCCTTAATAGTTTCTTTCATTTACAAATATATATCTGGTCACCCTACTCTATTGCAAGCGCAGGCGGTTTGCCTTGCGCAGCCGTTTCACTGCGCATGTGCGGATCGATACTGGATCGATGCACTTGATTTCTACTGCTGCATTCTATGATCTAGTGATAGTACCTCGACCCTATTGCAGTAGCTTGGGGACCCGGTTTTACTCGACTATCTCCAGGAAGAATGATTTTCGTAGGTATTGATTGAGCAGATATCTTCAGTACGATGAAAGAAGGTTAATATACGCAATTAACATTTTATTTGTTAGGTACATATCAAAATAAAAAGAGAAGTATTATAGCATTACCCTCGAGTCTGTCTGTCGTTCCGTTAGTTACAGCAAATTAGGTTTAAAAACGGTGTACACGTATATTTCTGTGACAGACACGCGGGCGTGCGAATAAATGAATTTTAAGTTAAGATCAGATCAGATCGAATAAGGGTGGTAATTTTTTTTTAATGGTCTAAAAACTGACCATTCCTACCTGTTCGATACTTAAGTTATTTAGGTACAGAGGCTAAACAACTTAACAGTCTTATAGTTCAACCACCTATTTTTGTTTAGCAATCAATTATATAAATGCAAGCATTCACTAACGTATACGTGTTTAATTATGACCAGTCACGATTTATTAAAAGTATTTGTGCAATTAAACAAAACACTTAAATATAACGGGATCTGCAGTTTATGAACTGGCCTTTTCTATACGTTTTTTTGAAAATAATATGTTTGTAAGGGCCAAATGCTTTTATACCCAGTACTAGGAGCACTATGTGTCCGTCTGTTGAATCTTTAGGAGGCTGATTTATAAAACCACATCGGTGTAAAAACCACTAAATAGCGTCAAAAAAAGTATTGAATTTGAAATTCGAATATTCAGAAGATTATAAAACTTCACACATATCATTGAACTGTTTCGCTGGTGTTGCAGGTTTCTCGACGATATCCTTCATCGCAAAACTCATGGTACACTCGCCATCAGATATATCGGAGCGGCCAAGGTAGTCAAAGAGAGGAGGTAGTAGAGCATGCATTTTTGATCAGCTTGGCTGTATATGTATATTTCAAATGAAATTTCGCACACAAATACCGAAAAACTTAGAGGCTATCTTTGGTTAGACGCTCTTGACAAAGCAGTCATGATGACTTTCTTGGGAAAATAGTGTAGTGGTTTCCCCTTTTCTTCCACACCAGAGAGCTGGAGTCAGCATTTCGTAGTTGGCGATAAAGTGCTGCCCCCTCTCACATTAAGGCTGGTTCACATTTTATTAACTAAATTTTAACTCTATTTTAAGCAACTTAATTTTAAGTAAGCGTTTACACGTTCGCCTCAGCTATTAAGTTCTTTAGTTAGCTCGAGAGAGATGCACGACCAACTGTCTTCTGACCACTTCATCATTTTCAAAAAAGATCTCTCTTCTTCAAACACAAGAACTTACGAACGCGACCGCTCCGCCAAACTTTATATACTTAACTAATTTTTAACCAAATTTTTCCTGTCCAAACATGTCAAGTGATAATTCAACGGCTTACGGAAACGGCAACGGCTTAACCGAAAAATTGACGAAATTCTAATTTACTTGTTCACTTACACTCTTAATTATAACTTATTACTGAATTAATTGTTTACACGCTTAAAGTCGCTTTAATTTAAGTTAAAATTTAGTTAACTACTTGATAACTTATACGTGTGAACCAGCCTTTAGGTTTTAGTTGCCTTTTACGACACCCACGGGAAGAGATAAGTCAGCCATTTTCTAAAACGGGGTACGGACTCTTCTTGGTCGTGTCGCTCTTAGCAGAGCGGTCGTGGTCACATTGAGGCGTCCGCGTCGGTGGTAGATGCGGACACAGCTCTCCGTACGATCTCTCGCCATACTCTTCTGTTGGCAGACTGTCTGGCACAGTCAGATAGGTACGCCGTTCCCTACAGCGGCCTTCACTTGGTCACTCCAGCTCATAGGTGACCTCCATTTTCCCCTGCACGACTAGCCGCTCTATGGAGTCGCCATCCCGCCTGGAGACAATGCCAATTCAAAGTCAAAGTACTGCAGTTTGCGCGACTGTACTATGGTCGATAGACACTGCGTGATGTTAAGCTCCTCTAGTGTAGCGTTTTCACAAAATGGACACGTTGGTGCGGAACTCCATGGCACGGACACGGACTACGCTACGTTAATTAAGCTGTATAATTGAACTTTAACTTATGAGCAGGCAAGCAGCAGTAATTGCAAAACCAATTGAGTCTAAGGCGTAAATCTTATCAAAGTTCAGTACGGTTTCGCCATTGTTATTGCTCCGGGATTGAACGTCGGTCGACTGGCCTCTTTACTTAGCATGTCAAAGAATAAACAATCTATTTTAGTCATAAAGCAGCTTCAATTAAGTTATAGAGATAGACATGTATTTAACACTATTTGATATAGAAAAAATACATTAGGAAGGAAAAATCTAACAGTAGATATTAAACTAACCTATTTCATTCTGTAAGATGACATTAAAAAACATCCTGAAACAGCACGGTTCTATATATTTTATGGCAAACGTTGGTAGGTATAACAAATTATGGCAAGTGAAGTAAATCGTGTTGGGACTTTACTTAGCTATTTTTTTATAATGAAAAAAAAAGCCGTGGCGTGGCAGAACCACTATTCTATTACTTTATGACTTTCCATTCTTACGAGCTTTTTGGAAGTGATTACAAATTTGTCATGATATTTTCGGTGAAGGAGGCAGGTAATACTTAGATTACCTACAAAACGTCGGTGTATTTGGCCAGGCTACATCTTGTAATATTGTTGCAAGATTTGCTCGAGGCCCATGTTACAAGGCGCGCTTAATATCCTATTCTGTTAAAGTTGACAAAGGTCAGTCAACTCGGTCACGACGTGACCTGTTCATGGGAACAGGACCTGCAAACGGACGAACAATCCTAGCGAGATCATAAATTTAGTTTACGGCAGGCTCTCATTTCAGCATGTACAGGTCGATTTACGAGAGCTGACACAAATACATTTTTTTATATAACAAGGGGAAAACGAGTATGCGATCACCTGATGGGAAGCAATCAGCGTCGCCCATGGTCACCTGTCAACACGAGGGGCATCACAGGTGCATTGCCGACTTATAAACTATTTACCTACCTTGCTATGCCGCTACCAATTGTTTAGTTCATTGATGTCGGTAAACCTCCGCAAAATAACGCCTAATTTTGTTAATTATGTCTTTTACCTTTAAGGACATTTGGTGGTCATCCATAAATTACGTCACTCATAATTAACCTAATTTTCTTTCGAAATAGATAAGTACTTTAGGTATTATCGTCGACATTGGCAAAATACGTCTTGCTAAAACGGCAAGAGTGAAAGCCATTAAAAAAATGTTATAAAACAAACCTAACTTAACCTATAGAGTTCTATAGGACGACCATTTAAAAATTATGAAAAATGTTTGGTTTCAGCGGAAAAAAAAATGATATTTCATCCCTCCTTAAACTATGAGAAAATCTGTTACATCGTACATCGTGTACTTGCAAAAGAGAAGTCCATTAACGACCCACTTCCTTATTAGTTAATACATCAAAATAGGAAAGAAAGCCGTAAATGGACTTTTAAGTACATAAATCAAAAGTAACCGAAGCTGGTCTCCATACCGCACCCTGTCAGTCCATATTCAAGATAGCCTTCCTAATATAAGCGATACTTGCTATGAGTTATGAGCTGAGCGATATTCTGAACGAAACTTTGATAAATAAGCGAAAGCTTCAATGAGGTGTCGTGTCAGTCGTTGTTTTGGTTTTTATTTATTTCCGGACCTTAAAAAGCCATGGTGGCCTTGCGGTTTGACCTATAACCTCACAAAGAATGATATTTCAAATTTAGCACGAGCTTTACGGCGAAGTAATCATTGTGAGGAAACCTGAACAAAACTGCGAAACCATTCAATGGTCTGTGTGTGAAGTTTCCAATCCGCACTGGGCCCGCGTGAAAATGACGGGCCAAGCCCTCGCATTCTGAGAGGACACCTGGGCTCAGCAGTGGGAGTGATGTTGATGAATGTAAACAAACAATATGGAGATGTTCTGAAATGTTTTTTGATTTGCGACGAAATTTTAAACGCTAAGTATGTCATATTATGTATGAGTAACTTTTACACTCCGTGTTTACCTACACTACACTACACAATAAGGAACTGCATTTAATTGCCGTGATTTGTCGGGAAATTAGTTTGCTTATACACCCCGGGACATACGGCGCTTGTCTTCATACAATATCAATTAAACATAAGAGAAAGACATTTGATTTGACTTGATACCAAGGAATAGTTTGGAAGCACAGAACTACTAGGAATATAAAATGTACCTATGCTGGGGCAGATATTTGTAATATCTGCCCACGATTGTTTCTCGAGTTTTAAGTGTTTATTAATGGTATTAATTATGTTCGTTCGTTGTTTAGTACTCATAACATAAGCTTTGCTGACTTTGGGATTAGGTCAAATGATGTTAATTTCCCCGTGATTAATTTATTTATATCTGCACTCCAAAACTCTCCTCTCCCATCTCCTCCTATCTGAGGACTCTTTGAGCATCCAAGACCGATATTTTGCTGATTTGGCACCATTTCATGACATGCACATTTTTATTAAATTTTTACCATGTCGTCACGAATAAATGTTTTTCTTGCTTTCATTCATACCTCAAGCTCGTCTTTGTCTCAAGTTATCTAACACGCACACGTCCGCAAACATGTGACAGTACGATAATTATGCCGTGAAAGTAATTGCTTGGGAACAAAAGACGATCGTTGCTGGTGTAATCCATCGTAGACTGTTTCACACAGCCGATAACCCCGGCTTAGGGCTATCTTTCCATCTACTTTTCGCAGATTTCACCAAGTCTTGACGTTCTGGGAGTGCACCACAGTAATATTAATGAGAAGAATAACAATAATGTTTATACAGATGTAATGCATGGTTCCAACGGAAGATCAGAGTCGGATGCAAAGTTGACATGCTGAATTGAGACCATATTTTCTTTTATTGTTGTTATAGTCACGAATAAATGTTTTTCTTTCTTTCTAATGATTTTCCATCCTATTTTTAACGTAAAACTTTGTATTTATCGTGCTATCTCAATTAGCTTCAGTACCCACCGTAGGTACAGTCAACGTCATAAATAAGTACTTTCGTACCTTCTTGCTTTCAGTCGTTACATGATTTCGTATGGCTATTCAAACATGAGTTAAAGTGACAAGGTGGAAAAGTGATCACTTATTTATGACGTTGACTATGCACAGCTGTATCTATTGAAATCCTACACTACACGCAAACACGCACGCAACAGCACTACATCCGTATTACCTTCTAGGACTGCTGTCAAACGTTTCGTCCTCTCTTTGCCATCAGCTTGCTTATTTCTTTGTTTTTGAATATCAAATTATAGTTATAGCAATCCTTGTGAGGGCAGAAACGGCAAAATAGAAGTCTTTCTACAGGCACATGTTATGTCTGGTGACCGAAGTTCCCAAAGAAAGAGTATTGGTATTTGTATTTATCCAGTTGTATTTGGTCCAGTAGTGGTGTAGAGGTATAGCACGCAGCACGGAATGTTGAGGACCTGGGTTCGATTCCAAGCGCTGGTCTCTTTTTCTGGCTTTTCTTTGCATCTATGTTTCAGTTTTTATTTTAATATAAAATACAAAAAGACTCCACAAACTAATCTTAATTTATGCACACTTCGATAGCGCGATGACGAAAATGAAAGACGTGATCAGCTAAAGCTACGCGTGTGTAGTAGCCGTTCATCATTAGATTACTAGGTGGCGCTAAAATTGCTACAATGGCAACAAAACAACCCACTTTTGAGCAAACAGCTTGAGCTGTGATTTGTAAGGGTATGCCTGTCGCAACACGCTAAACAACTATATAACTAGCTCTTTAACCCGAGGGAGTTTCAAAATAAAGGTAACTAAAACTACATACAAACTAAAATTATAAATAAAAAAGTTGCCCAAAATCACTGCCAGGTGGTAAGGTGCCCAGAAGGCTGGCCGCATTACCACGCTGTATAATTAATAATAAAATATGTAATATAAAAAATATATAATTTTAGTTTGTATGTAGTTTTAGTTACCTTTATTTTGTTTTATATTATACAGGCATTGTGAAGTTTTAATTTATAATAATAATAATATATTCTATATTAAAAAAAAAAGATTCAAAATTAAAATCTTCTAATTGTACCCTTCTGATTCTTAAGGAACGTACCTCTATCTGCCAAATTTCAAGTCTTTAGGTCCGTGATTTAGGCAGGCTGTATCTGTTATCTGTCAGTCAGTCATTCAATAATGTTTTTTTAGGTATACTCGCAGATGACATTTGTCACATTTCTGTCTTATTATTAGTCCCGTGAATTTGTATGATCGCTGTACAAGACTCCAGTCTGTCGCTAAACACTTAATCATGATCGTCGCAGCGGTATGAAAGGAAGTAGCTCTATAAAATTTGCCACGTTTCGCACAAATGGTTATGGCTTATGGCGCTTATGGCATATGAACTTCCCGTTACTGCTACCGTTGCTGAGAGTGTATACATGGCGGCTGCATCGACGTCCTTTATTACCGAGCTGTGCCGGGGTGCCGTAGCAACTTTATTCCCAATAGTAGGGCTACTACGAAATTCAAAAATCGACGCTAATATTATAATATACGAGAGACCAGATTGTAGCCGTGACTTCAGTGATCACAAGTATATAGAAAGTGCCACGTGAGCTGAAGTGAATTACATACAAAGCTACATGAAGTACTGACTACTGATTGCATTAAATTAGAATGAATGAAATGAATGAAATGAATGAAATGAATGAAATGAATGAAATGAATGAGTGAATGTCAAAATCCTGCTGTGCTGTCATTACATGACATGTCCTTGTGTGCGTGACCTCAACTCTGGTGGCACTACTTATGGCAAAGGTTGTGTGCAATGCGCTTATTTTTCATCACCCAACACAACCACGGTAAGATGAAATGTTCTCGTATGCGTTAGTACAGTCGCCAGCATCAATATTTGACACAACAAAGAGTGCATAAATATCTGATACGATATCGTAAATACAAACTGAGACATGGATGCACAGAAAAACCAGAAAAAGAGACCAGCACTGGGAATCGAACCCAGGTTCTCAGCATTCCGTGCTGCGTGCTATAACCCCTACACCACTGCTGGACAGGAATCTAGACACGAATTTTTCGTATGCATACATATTTCAGGTTGCTTATTTCTACTATGCTACTTAATCAGCAGCACTAGCGACATCTATTTTGCGTCGACAGACGTCACATTCTTTCGGAACTAACCGCTCACCCAGACAAGAGATGTCGCTACTAAGCAATCAAATTATGATTGATTATGATTGATGTCTCAGTTTGTATTTATCTGATACGACTCTATTTCTACGTAGGATGTCAGATAAATGCAGGCGACTGTACAATTTTCGTGTCGACACCTATTAGTACAGTTGACTTCAAAACTTGCGATCAAACATTTGATCAAAAATATCTGAACTCTAGGTATTGCTAACGGCGTAGAAGCGTGTACAGATATTTTTGATCAAATTTTTGCTCACAAGTTTATGATCTTGAACTCGACTGTACCTAGATTGACTGATTGTCAGACAAATTACAGGCTAAACCACGGAAGACATTTGAAATTCGGTAGACGTGTTTTTTGATGACAAATCCTGAATTTTTACAAGATAGAGAGCAAGAAATCCTTATTTTGGCTACCTCGCTCATTCCAGGTGAACACAGCGTTATGAAAACATAAATTGTCACATCAAAATTAGTATCTCCGCTTCATCAATAAATCTTAGTACTTACCTACACAACGACCGTTCCTCAAACGACAAAGTGATCTCCCGTTGTAAATCAAGCGACAAACAAACGCAAAGACAGGACACTTCGTTATTTATGACTGTATTATAGTTAAATACCAGCTTATCTGACAGAATGTTCGTGCGACTGGCTGGACCGTGCGAAATGGTTTCGTCAGAGAGCTTAGTCTGTTACTTGTAATTATCTTTATAACCAATGAAATTAATAAATATAAATGTTATAGAACAAGGCAAATAAGAAGAATAAGTAGTAAGAGTTCGGTGAAGGAAAACATCGTGAGAAACCTGCACTAACCTGTGAAGCAATTCAATGGTGCGTGTGAAGTTCCCAATCCGCACTGGGCCTGCGTGGGAACTATGGCCCAAGCCCTCTTGTTCTGAGAGGAGGCCTGTGCCCAGCAGTGGGACGTATATAGGCTGAGATGGAGTAGTAAGAAGGGGCAAAGGCTTTCGTCTCGATGCTCTGGAAAGCATGGAAATAATTGGTACAACAGTATGGGGTCTACTATTAATTTGGCGCCACTAAGTTTAGCCAGAGATGAAATCAAGCAACATGTAGATAATCCACCATTTTACCATTTTGCAAATTTAACAAAACGTAATAAATAACCAAATTAATGTGAACACATGAAATTACCACATAAATAGAGTGAGATTTACAAAAGCGGACTTTTATCTTAAAAGGATCTCTTCCAGTTAAACAATGAATTGGTGGCACTTCGAGGAATAAGGAGAACGATTAATAGGACATCGGAAATAAGAATAGACACTACAATGAAAAGATAAATTAACGGATTTTTTGAACTAACCCAAATAATGCAATAAAATACATACTTCCACAATCGACGATAAATCAGGCAAATCGTTTGCCCCCTATTCCATAAAAAAAAAAAATTGAACATAAAATTAACTAAAACTAAGAGGTAAAACACTTTTGAGGCGAAGATAGGTATGTAATCTTTATAACATCTAACTTTTTGTTCCAATCACATACAGTGTCTTTGTAAACAGGCTAAAATCGTCAAAACGCATCGCCGTAAACATGAACTCGAAGATCCGAAGTAACTCATAAATATCTCAACCAATAATAAATTGAACGCATCCGTAGGCCTGAAATAACTTGGGTGCATTCCTCCGCTATTATTGAATGCATCTTCATTGGATAAATAATGTTCCGCTGACTAGCTACTATGTAGCTTGTCTTGTATTTGCTTGATAACGTCACCAGTACTGCAGTTACGTTACAGCTTTAACGATGATTGATTGTAAATGTAAGAAACACAATTTGAAGTTGAATTCCTATTTAAAGTTAAAAAAATATAGAGCAAAGGTGCCAATTACATGCCTTTTTAATAAATTAATTAATACTGTGTACTTAAAACCTTTACTGTACAAAAGTAAAGAAATAAATACGATTGACTAACGTTGAGATACATGTACCGAGGCAAACTTATATCTTTAAAAGATCTCTACCAATTAGCCTCTAAGCGGATAGTAAGCTGTTGATAAAGAGTGAGTTTAAAAGTCGGAAATAGTGGAAGTTACTATACAAATTAAGTAATACATATAAATATAACACACAAACTCACATGCACGATATTTTGCATCATCAATCAAATTGGCTTTTTATGCGCTGAGCAATGACATTTTATGAGCTGTCAAAACGACATTCCCTGTAGGTTGTATATGCAATTTAGTGAACTATGACGTCACTCTTACTGGTCAACTTAGTTGATTTTTTACTCGTTTCAAAGTCAATGAAAACCAAATTTGATAGTTAATTTTAACGTTGCTTAGCGATATCAATTACTCTATTGTAGCGTTCTACTAGATTTGTCTAAAACAAGTAAGTCTTTAAGTACGAATGGGTGAACTTTATTTTAAATCGTGGGTCAGAAATATGTAAATATATTCACAGATTTGTTAGGATTGGAAGGAAAAGTGCATCATCGATCATCCCTGGACTAATATTATTAAAATTGATAAAACAAAGTATACTAAAACATAGCTGAAAGTCTTAAATGACTATATTCTCTTATTTTCAGGATTTCACACCTCAAAATAAATCCAAATAAAATCACTTTGTGGTCAGTCTACCTGACTGCCAAAGCTCTTTTTATCAAGAACGCATGGATGCATCAAGTTATTATTATCAAACAATCAGGTTCGAAAACTCTGTTGCAGCTATGAAAGACAAACTTCTAAGTTTACTTAATTTTTTCATACAAAAACTATCATAATCAAAGCCTATAATAAATACTTTATCTTTTGCTTGCTTTTAAATTTGTACTTAACCCTCAGTGCACGAGTCCGACTGGAACTTGACCGATGCTGCTCAGGTTAGTTATAGAGTGCTTGAATTTTGTCTTTATAATATACAACGTAGTGGGAGTAAAGCAACAACTTAATAAATTTTAGAGCTCCTGTTAAAATTACCTCTTTCAGGGAATCATATCAGAACTAAGAATATACTATCCATAGTAAAATCGACAGTCACGATCTATCTTGGGTATCTTCTATTGTGATATTAATGAACCGTGGCTAAACGATGAAAAGACACGGTAGCCTAAGTTAAGGCCTCTCAATTAGAGGAATAGTGGGTTCAAATATGCAAAACACACTCGCACCGACGTAAACGAAACTAAATTTAAAATTTAACATTAGTAAAAAAAGAAAATTGGCACGCAACTGCAAAGAAATTCAACAGTGTGAGTGAATTTTCTAATCGAGACTTGGCCAGCGAGGGAACTAGAGTCCTAGTTTTCTCATTCTGCGCAAAGTAATGGTTCTTATACATTATAAGATAAGATAAATTGAAATGGGCCAGGCCTATGCCCAATAGTAGACATTTTACAACTGATAATTATGTTGATGATGGTGACGATGATTAACTGCTGCACCAGAAATGTAACTATATGTTATCTTTCTTTTTTAGTCTTTCTGACATTAGGTACTCTTGCAGGAAACAGATAGTTATAATTATAATACACAATTTCTTATAATACTTTAGAGATTGTTCATGAGCTGGCGTGTCTGGTGTGAACATTTCCACTATGATGACATAGATTTTAAAACTTAATGGATAACTGTTATTGGCCTTTTGTGATGTAACCATGTTGTATGTTCCTTGTATTACATTTATGGCTGTTGTTATCCTGAATATAAATAAATAATATAAATATAATATAAATCCTTCCCGGCACGCAAACAGTAAAATTTTAATGCCAGAGGATCCTTGAACTATCTCAGCGAATTAAGAGCCAATGCACAATTCTGCAAGCCTCTGAACCCATTTAAACGACCTAAAGTTCAGCTTCAAACCCGTAACAGCATACACCTACCGTGGGAATGTTCCGGCATTTCCCAACGAATGATTTGCAGAACAGTCCCCGACACGCCTCGTGTCACCGAGTAAGGAAAACTATTATATTATTGCGATTATGAAGTTGCCCAACAAATGCTATTGTAGCTAACCCAATAAATTCTGTATCGATAGTCATGCCGATACTAATCTTGAGGTCAGGGAGGGTAAAACTGAAGCAACAGAACCTAATGATTTGTCAATCCAATATAAAGTTATCGCAGGTCAGTGTAGTACCTATCTCTAGGTACAATATCTGCAATAACAGTACACTCAACGATAATTAGTACATGGAATAACTATGCAAATTGAACTATGAATAATCCCAACTTTCATTAACATAAAATTTTATTTCCGCAAAACACCAATAAAATAACTATAATCAGTTCAGTGCCCCTTGTAACATGTCTTCAAAATTACCTGAGGGACGCAGACGGTATGAACAAAAAGTCAATTTCATAACACTATGCACCCGCTGCCTCATAACAATAAATGAAGAAAACCTCCAGAACCTGATGCCTCTCCCGGATATACTTTCCACATGGTTCTTTTCACGTCTAACAATTTGATGTATCATCCATCACGCGGTAATTGAGCTGCAGCACGAATTGTATATCAAATGAAGTGGCGATGGAAAGGCAAGTTGCTGTGTTACCGTATTTGCAGCCGTGCGGTAGTAGAAGAATCTGCAAGTCCAGCACGCACACATTCGCCCGCGTCACGACAAGAAGGCTTCGATTGCACACTTGTTAAAATTAACGTCACACGCCAGTCTGCACCGAGCCGCCGCTCGCGACGCTCCTGTCGCACGCCGCCGCGCGACCGCACCGACATCGCGAAAAAAGTTTACACGAACTTTCATAAAGACTTTCCTTTCAACCCGAGCATCGTTGAAACGAAACCGTCTGGTTGATTCCCTTTGGGCCGGGAGTGACCTCGCCTAGAACCGGAATTTGGTGCACTCCGGAACGGGTTTGCCAGCACCCGTGGCGGGACGTGAAGTGCTAACTTGATTTTCAGAGTGCTGTGTTCAGTGTGAGTGACTGGCTATTCTGATTGGTTTTTCTTGAAGGGATTGAACTGGACCCTTTCCCTTGAACAGTTCTTTAGGGTGGCTGCTTAGCTACTGTGCTGCTAAAAGTTTTAGTAAGTATTTTATGGTCTTTCAATTGTTGTTTACTTCCATTAAAAATAAAATAGAGTTGTGGATATAGTTCACTCATTGATGCAATTTTACATGAATTCGAACTTCCGAATTAAAGACCTATGACCGATCTAGTGAAACCAATTAAACCTAATAAAAACAAATAAAAACACTGAAACAAAAGGTGTCCTTATCCCAAATCTAAGTAGTGATCCAATAATTTTAATGTCTTAAATATTTTTGCAACAAAAAATATGTCGGTCAGTAAGCAAACGATGGTTGTTTTTGTCATTTAGTCAACGTCAAGATCGTTGCCATTGCTTGCAGTAAATTATGATGAACTGCAAATATTTAACTTAATTAAGTTGGAGTATTTTTCGCAAACTCCACAGAAATAACTACCCATGTTAAATATATGTGTGTAGTTTCCAATCACAAATAAGCCTAAACCAAGTTAATTAAAAGCCTTTAAAAACTGAAAGTAAATAATACAGGACATCTAACATTACCCAACATTGAAGTTGAGTGCAATTTTGGATAGGTTATCTGGAATATCATTATTTAAAATATATTTTAGGCTTTCGATTTCTTTGCAAAGACTTACATAAAGTCATACCGAAAACGAAATACTTACCTATTGAAAACCATTACAAAGAGTAACCTTGACCTTTGCCTTCTACTAATGCGACTGAAAACGAAATTGTCATTTAAAACTTAAAAAATTTCCGCACAAAATTTTCAAACAAATTTATTATCAGTAAACCTGACATTCGACCTCAAGTTTTTGCCCTAAAGGAAAGTCCATACATACAGAATCTATTTCTAACCGGACAGATGTGCAAAAACCGGACCAAAAAACAACTATTGAGTGCTTTGTGCCGATAAAAAAACCAACGTCGAGTTTATTATTTTTTACGTCAGTACAAAATTCGCTCTCTACAACTACGATCGTAAGTAATATGGTTGCTCTCGTCGTTTTATGTTCGCAGTGAAATGGTTCTGAGTATTGAACCATTGTCTGTGAACTTTGCTTGATCCCGCAGGCCTCTACTTTTTACAATTTTCAATTGGTTTTGATCGCTACTTAGATATGAAATATCTAATTTGAGATCGTTTACCACTCCGTTTCATAACTGTAAGTTGATTGTTTGTAAATGTAGTAATACTTTATCATTTCGCTAAGAAACCGAAGGTCGCTCAGAGAGATTTACTCGTCGCGATTTTTCTCACAGTGATTTTGAAACGAGTATTTAGGTCTTAATTGTCTGACCGGCTTTTCTCGTCACTTGAAGGTAACAAGTGAATGACGATACCTATCATTTGCAAAGAACAAAAAACTGTGTTAATTATGATTTGGTTAAATAAAACAATCGTTACCGTATTTACAAAGATAGACATCTTAAATAATTTAATAAAGGGCTCGCTGTAAGTGTTTTAACGAATGCCATAAAACCTGACGCTAATAATCCGTATTTACGTAAAGCTTTTTACAAAATGGAAACCAATCGTGCGTAGGGGTCTGAGCAGCTGATTGAATTAAACGAACAAAAACGAATCGGCCTATTTCGGACTATTGTCGATATGATTCAAGTTGCAGCTGCACACTGTAATAATGCAGATGCTGCGAAATTTTACATTTAGTTGATATTTTACACCTTAGAATTCGCAAGTCATCTATTCTCACGAATCACGATTGTGAAAAGTGACAGGTTGCAAGTTGCAAATAAAATAATCAAATCCAAACTGATTATTCGATGAAATGAAACAATACATGCCTAACTTGTACTTATTCTATCACAAGAAATTCAATGATGTTTTTTTCGCGCGTGGGGAACAAGATGATCAGCAATTTAAAACTATTCAGATGAGGTCAACCGTAACGGTATTATGTACTGTCGTCACAAAAAAACTTAAACACGAACAAAAACAGAATTATTTTAACCTTGAGCAATAAACACAAATAGTCGATATTCATGAACAAATATCAAATTGACAAAATAAACTTCCTAGTTAATAAAGTTAGTTGTTTTTAAATTTACTTGACAAGCAAATTATTATGAAGGTCGAGTTATTTGGGTAGCTCGAGTGTTTGTTCTGCTAACTTGTAAATTGAATTCTGAAATTGTTCACGACAGCAAGTTAATTTTAGAGCTAACTGAAACAAAAGTGACGTAAGTTATTGTGCAAATATCGCTACATCGCTAGGTATGCTAGGGGACTTGAAAAATAATATTGTTTTGAAAGCGAATGTCTACATCTAGTTTCCCGTATTGAAATATTATTATCAAATATAGTAACAGAAATAATAGTGCCTAAAATGATATGAACAACTTTACTGTGCCAAAAAACTCCAGTAGAGACCGGAAGAAAATGGTGTTTCTCAAATGTGATTGCAAGTCCATTTCTGGGTTAAGAGAAAAGAACGGACAAAAACAAGATTAAATGTGCATCTGACATTTACCTTTGCGTATAAAGAGTTTATTACTTAATGAGAAATAAAGACATCAACGTGAATTTAGAGACTATAAAAGCTAAAGAACTTTGTATTAGTGGCGAGACCGTAACAGCTTAGTTTGTTACTCGTATGTGTGACCATTATGGGGTACATAATACATCATTAGTAGTGTAAATTTTGTATAGTCCAATTTACTCGCATCGTTATAATGGCGTTAATAGAACCTCGATTTACGGACATAACATAAATGACGAGTATTCAGATTCTACACTTTAATGTGTGGAAAAAGATTCGTATAGATAAACGGCTTGATTAGATTTAACATGCATGAAAGCAGAAATTTCTAGTTAGCCATCCGTATCATGTCCCGCAAGTTAATTTTTTTGGTAGCCTCTGATTTTGCGATAGCGTCTTGAGTTCACGATGTGTCCTGTCATATACTTTTACGTGTAGATTATCTACGGAGATAAATGTTTCTGTTATATCATGTGTACAACGGATTACTGTCACGAGTGTTAAGATATATCAAATGCTCACGTTAGTTTCGATGTGAACTATCAGTTTTATTTTTGTTTCGCAGTTATGTATCTTTGACGTGCATGCGAAATTACAATGTTACTGTAAGTGGCATGAATGTACGAGGAAGTGCATTTTAATCTTCTTTTATATTGATGCCGATTTTGGTAATGTGTGTGAGTTTGAGATGAAATTACTTTTATTTTATTGAAGAGTGTTCAAGACAACAGATATCTGAATACTGCATAAGGTTTAATGCTTAGTTAATTCTTAAATTCCTAATAGCTTTAAGAAAAAAAAGGAAATAAAAAAACATTTTTTCCTGATACTAGAAAAGTTACAACAGAAACAGAATCACAGGGACAAATTGTCACAAAATGGTCGCAACTTATCATAATACTTCCATTGTCTTACAAAAAGTTGTTAAAAATCTAAAAACTCTTAAGTTAGACTATTTTATTCGTGTTCAATTACGTACAAATGCTATACATATGTTAGTGCAGTATTTAGAATAATCTGAATCTCTCTTGTTAAGATTCTTGGGATTAGCATGTTAGGATGTCACACGCCGAGACACTTTCTTTTCTACGTGTGTACACAGTTGATTTAACGATCCTTATCCATCGACCACTTTTTCAACTCTCGAAATTTTGCTATCATTCTGATATTACTTTACTGAAACAAGTCCAATCTTATCTTTCAAAAGTATATTACAAAACGTCAATCACGACGTGATGCAACATTTTGACAAATCGTTTAAGCTTATATTATAACAGTTTGCTTCTAATTATGCGCCACAATACCAGATCAAATATTAGCTCCAACCTTGTGCCTATTATATGCCTTGTAAATAGCAAGACTGTTGGCTAACATATGTCAACTTTATTACTACTTATTACTAGCATGAGATGTGCGTACCTTGACACATACATAAGTGTGAACCTTCAAAATTCTATTATTATGCCTTGGTTTATGTCATCTTCGTGATGGGTAGGCTATAAAGCAAGCATATAACATCTCAAACGTGGGTCATTAAATCAAACTTCCACTTTATAATGAACGACAAATAATTGGCAATTGTACTTGAAAATCTGCAAAGATTGTAAGCGCATCTAGACCATCAACAACGTAAATGGTTTTATAAGTCTTTATATTTTATGACAGTCATTAACCTTAAATTAGGAAGAAATAAAAACTAGTTCACCTTCTGTGTTGAGCCCTCAAATTACCATTTTGGTAATAAGCATATCATTACAATTTTACGGTAAACGGCACGGTTGTCATACGTTTCACGTGACCAAGGTTCTTCAAAGTCTAGGCCATCATTAACGCAGGGTATTGTGTTTAGCTATATTATAATCTTATTGAACATGTGTGGCCTTCGTGTGGTTTGAATGACGAGTAAATATTGACCGACGGATGGACAGACATCTGTTATGTTTGCGGGCGCGAAGGCTTAGATGTAGCTTGAATGAGTATTATTATTTGGCTTGAAGGAATTGTGTCGAGGTCCCATGATAGATGGATTTCAATAAGTATAAAAGATTTGGAAGAATAATGGGAGTCGCTTTTTAAAAGCCATATTTTAATTATAATAAAAAAATAAATTTCTTTCATACCTGTCCTTTCATGACAAGATTTTTTTATCTAGGACAGTGTTAAAACAATAATTGACCTTTCTATTGCAAATCGATGAATGATTCTCACATTTATTGAATCAATTTAGATCAGGGTGAGGTTTAATTTGTTTATAAATGAACCGCGGAGTCACTAATTGTGAATGCACTTCGCATTGTGCATTTAGCAACTTAAGTAGTGAACTCGCTTTATTTCAATCTTCATAGGGCTCAAGTGTCTTGTTATCTTGGTTGTTTGCATTGAGGTCTTTGGTAAGTCCAATTACTTGGTTTCCCGCTTGTTTAGCACCTCTCTGACCGACTTGGGCAAGAAGGTCGTGAACTAAGGGCCGGGATGCTTTGTTTGCTAACCATATTTGTAGTTTCTACGCCTTTCTTTCACAGCCTCCATATGATTTTGATTCTGTAACCTATTTACAATCACAGTTCACGAAAATTTCACTGGTAAAAATGGTGATTGTTTTTGTTTTTCCATCAAGGGCGGCCCGTATCATGTTTTGAGGATCACATTGATCGATTTTATCTTAATCTTATCAGAAAAACCTTTCGGATCAATCATTTCTGTGTCTATAAATATCTGCGCATCTACCTTCCCTACGATAGAGAATTGTCACGTGCAATCTGTTAGATGATTAATGAGGCCTTTTATTTGTATTGCTTTTGGGTGACGATCACATCACAATAAGTATGAGATAGTTGAGATACTGGGGATTTATTGAAAGATACTTGAATTTTTTAACCCACATCTAACTACTTTAAAGTTCAAAACAAAAGACACAAGAACAAATATTGACGTTCAGCATAGAGTTTAAGAATATCACATTTTAAAAGCGGCTCTTTCTAAGGATTTTCATTTTCATTTATCATAGACAAATTAGGAAGTACTTATAATGCGTTTAGCATTAAACACTTATGCTAATACCACGAACACCACTGAAATATGGCGATGTTAGACAAAGCAATATTTATGACGTTGATGTAATTGGCATCCTTTAGCCGTGACAGGAATAATTATGATGTTTTGATGATTACTTGACGTTAATTAATAATCGTTACATAATTTGGATTAAAAATGAAGCACGATATAAACCGAAGTTGAACAATTACAATCAGTAATAACAATGTTTAATACGATGTCAATGTTAAATAACCTAAACTAACCAACAAAAAGTTGGAAAACCCCCGACTTTGTCACTTCAAAGTTCAATATCTCAAAAACGGGAAACATATCTAAGAACCATTGCTAGAAAACCTGATTTCAAACAAAAACCGCATTCAAATCGGTCTACCCGTTTAACAGCTACGGTGCCACAGACAGACAGACAGACACACATAGCGGTCAAACTTATTAAACCCCTCTTTTTGTGTCGGGGGGTTAAAAATGACGATGCTGATCAACTGATTTTCCAGTTAACCCAGAGTTTTGTCGTGCACTTCGTTGTATTTTGTTAAAATAGTAAATCTATCAATTATTGTTGTACCTAAACCTACCTATTCATTTAACTGTAACTATAGAAATACTAGCTAAATAGCCAGAAACAGTTAACAGTGACCGAGCATTGATTAAGTCACCGTCAATCGTAACAGTTAAAGAGAAAAGAAATCTGTTTCACTTTCATTTGGTAGACGTTTTCAATACCAAGGTCACACCTACACTTATCATTTAAATCTCCCTTGCATGCTCATTAGCTTTGGATTTGCTTTCTACATGTCATTATGTCACACGTCTATCTTTGACAGAAGTTCTGTACCTATCATGACTAATCTAAACGTTTGTTTTTACTTTATATGGGTCTCTATGGGTCTTTTTAGTCAAAAACGTTAAATCTTGCGTATTTTGCGTATCGCTGAATATTGCTCTAAAATCTTTGTAACAGTACAGCGCTTCGATAGTTTATTTGTTTATGTAGTGAACTGAACAATATCGTTACATTGTATTTAGTTGGAAGCATTACTCTTCAGCTAGAAATACTCTAATATCAGATTCGAAGTATTTATAAGACTCGTTACCGATTACGGCAAAAAGCAATAACGAATGCATTATATCGAAGTATCATTAGTTCCGCTCAGATTTGCTGCAAGGGACAACCTTTACTGCAGCCCTCAAGCGCTTCGCTTTCTCCGTGAATTTCAATCAGCGCATCATCCACTGCGTCTTTTGTTTGGAAGCGTCCATCTTGATCTTTCACATCCTACGCAATGATAGCCATGATGTTGCAAAAAATTTCATTATCATTTTCGATTATTGTTTGCCAGGTTCTTAACCATAACAAACTAACGTGTCATTACGACCTAGCCTAGCATTACCGCACTAGGTTGCATACAATTGGACCATTGTAAAATGGGCTTGATCTACATGAACTCCTACACAGCTGGGGTGTCTTTTGGTTTGGCTGTGTAGTAATTGAATGTTGGTGTAAAACTGCGAGCTTTCGATAGCGCACAATGTTTATTTTACGTACGTAATAGCTGGAATTTAGAGATATTCGGTTTTATGTGGTAGTTGGTGTTGTGTAATTTGAGATAGTTGGTGTAAACTGCTGGCAACATTGTTAAGCGTAGAATTGTCACTAAATAACTTAATACTCGCAAGTTTGAGCTAAAATAACGATTCTTATCTCTGGCACAGTCCGAAATAGCAACTATGAAAAAATCGTTAACGTTTACCTAATTCATTAATATTTAGGCTTCGTATTGTTCTTTATATTGATAAAGCGTAAGAAAAAATACAGTGAACAGATCATCAGGGTTACTTTTAGGTCCAAAAGCTTCTAACACTTCTCTGCCGTGATTTTAAACTATCAGTGTGCCTTAAAATATGAGGAGGTAAGTTGCTTACCCGAAATGAATCAGGTAAGTACTACAGTTAAGTTTCGATGCAATATTTAATCAACAATAGACGAGAGGTATTTCTGATGACATTCTCCGAGGGGACACAGTCAATCAATACAATAGCATTGATTATTCCGCATCTCACCCCGACGCAAGTCGTGAGTGCATTAGGGTGTCTATTAGGGGTTTTTCTCAAAATACCCTCCCTAAAGACCATCGTTCACTATGCCCTTCACACAGTATTAAGATGAATGAATATTTATAAGCAATCCTGAGATTCTTTAAGAGGTTAAATTTCATTTTCCGGTTTTGAAAACAACATGAATATGTCAACTCTGTTCTTGATCTATATCTATTAAAAATAACGAAACTGGCTGATTTACTGAAAGACGAAACATCCTAAACCACAGTAGCTTAAGTCTTGAAATTTGGCAGAAATATTTCTTGAAGATCATTAAAGTGCGTTAAGGAATTTTTCGATATTTCCACGGGATAATTAATCAGCCTTTTTTTTCCACGGAAGCAAAGTCTCTCTATAAATCTGTATAAATGTTTCTACATAGACGAGACCGTATTGACAGAAATTGTGCTTAGAGTTATCCTCTATTTATTCATTGTTCAAAAACAAAGCCTTTGTGTGATTCCTCTTTTGTTTGCAGATAGTTTTTAATCTGAAACCAGGAGAGTTTTGCGAGTAATATAACCATTTTGTCTGAATGGAAAATACTTGATTGTTCTTATTCTGTGGATTGTAACGCTTTTTTTACTAACAGTGCAGTACAAGAAGTGCAGTGAAGTACTTACTTCACTGACCTTTTTTATCTTCTTATAATAATTTAGGTTTAATTTATTATTGTTTTGTTCAAGGACCGATATTGAAGTGGATGACCTAAATTGGTAGCTCTATAATTAAAATAATGTAAATTTTTAAATTAGACTTACTGATACGTCGGTTTATAAAATATTTTTTCCATCAGCACTTATATTTGATTTAATTTCATACTTACATTCTTATAATTCACCATTAAAACTCGTCAGACCGATTGTTTCACCTAGGCAATTCAACATTATCAAAATTTTAAAATTAGACTGTCCACTGATACAATCCCTGGTTTTATTCAACTCATACACAATAAAGGCTCTTAATTTAAACTTAAAAATGCAAAGCAGTTGAGAAAAACTCTAAGTACGTAGGTATAGTATAATAGGTACTCGTAGTGCATTTGAATTCTAATTGAATACGCTAAAATTTGTCAGCGCAGCAAAATGTGTAACAAAAATGTACATTAGACTATAAAGGGCTTTTTAGTCTGCCATGTACAATAATAATGACATACCTTTGACCTTCTCAATAACTTAATGCGCTAAACAAAAAGATTCACAACAAAACCAACCATTATTCAAATAAAATAATCAACGCCACTTTCTCGCAGCGTCAAGTGAAATAGATTGGTACAAAAGTTTAAAAAGACAAATGAATATAGGCTGAGTTGCATCATCAGATGTAATTAGAAGAGGCTATCCGTCATATTTTCTAATAACATTTACTGGAACTGTTACTACCGTGTATAATTGATTGGTGATGCTCGCTGGTATAACATGTGTGAAAGATACGGTGAGCTACATTGCGGAGCGAGCTCTGTACTCGTGTACTCGTAGTGTTTTGATTTGACATTAAAAGCGTTAGTATAGAAGTAACTGTTGAAGTTGTTTAGTTGCTCTAAAGTTTTTGAACAAGGCTTTATATATGCCGGCGGCCGATCGTAAAATCTGCCAGATCACGAAATATCTTGGCATATCGTGACATGGTGCCTAATTGCTTATTCATGATTTGGCCAGTTTAGACAGATCATAAAGTTCCTAGGCATATCATGAAACGCCGCCGTATCGGTTCTTGCACTTTCGACAGTCGCTGCCGCAGCACGCTCGCTTCGCTCGCTCGGATCGTGCTTTGTGGTCACAATTCATACTAACCACTCCTTGCTTCGCTCGTCGTACCTAAATTTTTCTTTTTTTCGGCATATCACGACGTGCTTGGTATAGAGCTAGGACTATCGACGAATGCGTTGCTCTAATCGATCTTCCGTATTGTTTCTCAGGCAGGCACATCGTGATATGTCTCGCCAACTTTTAGGCATATCATGAAATGGCGCCATTTCACGAAAGTGCGTGTTTTGATTGCGTGAGCCTAAAAACTATTTTTTTCATAGCTCCAAGGAATTACAGACCTGATCCCACTAATATTACAAATGTGAAAGTATGTAAGTTTGTTACCTTATCACGTCTAAACCGCTGAACCGATTTAGACGAAATTCGGTATACAGATAGTGTGAGTCCCGGGAAAGGATAAAATGTGAAATCCTGGATAATTTTAGTTCCTTATACGATAAACCGATACGAGATATAACGAAGTGTGAGTCAAAGGAAGGGATTTTAGTCGGGATAGCGATAAACGAATTCAAAGAGGACGGAGTCGTGGGCTACAGCTAGTTTTATATAAATTTTAACATGGTACTTCCTACAATACCTTGATACTGACAAACTTATATTTAAGGTACATTTGGTTACCCACGGGATTGAAACTAGACTGTTTCTGTTTATTACATTCTAAACCAATAACAATAACTTTCTAAGAAATGCGAACTAACTTTACCAGGTAGTTATCACCAATGCAGGCACAAAGTTAGATTGTCTTACTGAGAACCTTAATACAAGACACCAGATTATATTACACCACATAGTATGTCGACGTGACATATCTCATGACAATTTCTTGATAAACTAGGTTGTATCAGTTACACGCAAACGTAAGCGAGAATGAGACAAAGTTTATTATAATTATAAACTACTAGAGTTTACCCGCGGCTTCGCACGCGTCAACTATTCGATCTGGTAGTAACAATTGAAATTCCGGGATTTTACAAAATTCCCCTGAGAATTCCCAAAATTTATATCGTGATCTTCATTAAGACTGTGTTAAGAACAACTTTCCAAAATATCAAGAATCTAAACCCAGGTATTGTTATTTCGAGATTTTATCGCTGCCCCGTGGGAATATCGGGATAAAAATTAGCCCATGTGTTATTCCAGACAGCTATCAACGTACCAAATTTCATCCAATTGCGTTCAGCCATTTTAGCGTGAAGGAGTAAAAAACATACACACACACACACACACACAAACTTTCGCATTTAAAACATAAATGATGATTGATTCTCGTTATTTACATCCGTACTTTCATCCTTACCAATATTGCAAAGTATTTTTTACGGGAAGTCTTAGCAAGTCTTAGTCATAATACGCTTTTAAATTAAGTTTTCAATGGACTCTTTACAAAAGGCTACTTGTTTCCTTTTAGCTTCAAGAGTAACGCTACAGGGAGTCGTAACAATATATATATTTTTTTAATCCTAAGAAGAATAAAATAATAATGTACATAATTCAAAAATGTACCTAAAGTATGCTAAAATGTGTAGTGAGAAACATGGTGACAAAAATACATTCACATGGGTTATTGACATTTTGCCAGTTGAAAATTCAAAAACCGTTGATTATAAATTAACTGCATAAGTAAAATATTCAACACAAGCAGCTATTTATTACTTGACTTCACTCTTTTTCGAATTAGCGAAGTTTGTCCATTTAATTTGAGATGGACCTCTGCAAAGCATTGCCTCAATCTAAATACATTAATTGGGTTGACATCGTTTGAACACACGACAGTTTTATTTACATTTGATAATTTTATTTTTAAAGTATTTTTGAGACTTTAGGCCTGACATTTGGTAATTGAATAAATTGAATTGAGATGTTATTTATTTTTATTAATTTTTACATACACATATTTGCATGCTGTTGACGCCGACGAGAGCGCTGTACTTATTCTTCTATTGCTGTATAAACAACTGATGTAACCGCTTCTCAAGTCAATAAATAGATTTGAATTCGAACTTTTATTTTCTTAATACATAAAAACTAATAGGGTAGTTTCGAAGGTATAAAAACGTCAGTCAGAAAATTTACACATGTATCTGTGCTAAAAGCTGTTGCACTGGCTATATTCTTTATAATTTTTTGTTTAATTGACAAATGAAAAAAATACGTGTCCTATATTTCTGATAATTAACTAATGGACTAATAAGAAATTTTCAGGTGTCAATTGTGTAAAGTGCTTCTTCAGATATTTATGATCACTTGACAGTTTCGATGTTTATGTTGACGACTGTGTTACTACTCCGCGCTCTTTGCTATTCTTAGCCCAGCTGCAATATACATTTTATTATAATATAAGTGAGTAATCGTACAACAATGCAACTAGTCTATAAATGCTCTTTACCGACCAGTTCAACCTGCTCACACTTTCGCTCCTTCTGCGTATCGAACCTTTCTCGAAGCTATTTTAATCAATTTTTATTGACATTCCAAATTGACACAGCTATTTTTGTGGTTTAAGTGAGCAAAAGATGGTGAGTAGTAGTGAACTAAAATAAAAGCCGAGATGGCTTAGTGGTTTGAAAAAGAGCCGCAGTGGCCTAGTGGTTTGACCTTATGGCATGTCAAGCAAAGAGTGAGTTATGGAAATTCATGTGTGAATTTACATTTGAAATTTAGGACCACGAGCTTTACGGTGAACGAAAATATCGTGAGAGAACCTGTATAAACTTGCGCCGCAATTCAGTGGTGTAATTCCCAATCCGCACTAAGCCCGAGTGGGAAGAGAGGCCGGTGCCCAGCAGTGGGACGTATATAGGACGTATATTGATGATGACCATGATGTAGTGACTTAACGAACTGCACTGAACTAATAAAATTCATGTTAGGACGTGCTCAGTTGTCTTCATCATCATATCAGCCAAAGGACGTCGACTGTTGGACATAATATAAGGACTCCTCCATAGACCTTCGTTACTCATTTGTGATTAGTTCTACTATAATTAATAAGCCTGTAGAAAAACCCACTGCAGTACTAAGCCCCTTCCATTTTCTCCATTTGCCCCTATTTTAAGCGAGGTCATAGCCCCCCCTTGTACTACACACCGTGTTTGTGTGTGTTTGAATATTATTAATTGTACCTAATAAAAATTAGCATTTTTTATATAAAACTCAGCACTTAAAATTGTTTATGGCTGCATTTTCAGTTAAAGCCACGTATCCATTAGAGGAGCCTCAAGCCGAGCTGCCTCGACTTGAAGCAAACAGCCTCGGTTTGAGGCTGCTCGCTCTGAGGCATAGGCTCGAGGTACGTTGCGGTTCAAGCTGAGGCGACAGACCTCATCTTGATACTCAACGTTCGAGCTCCATCAAATCGTCTCTATCAAATGCACGGATCGGACTGAGGCTCCTTTGAGTACGGCAAAAAAACCGACAAAATATGGCTCGGCTCGTGGCGACGAATTTGCCTCGTGTCGCGGAGCGCCGCCGGTTGATGCAGCGTTTCCACTTGCGCGTCGGAGTGGGGCACCCGCTCGACACCCTACCGAGGCTGCCTCTAGTGGACACGCGGCTCAACGGCGACGGCAGATCAACGAACTGAAGTTTAATTACATATAATAAAATGCAAAATATCCATAGGACTAAAACTACTACTAAATTAAAACAACTAAAACTAAAACTTTAATTAAAAAAGAGAGGTGGGCCTCTTGGCATGGTGCCCATCACGCAGGCAGCATCCCCGCGTTGAACTGCGATTGTGATTCTTTGCGCGAGAAAGCTGCCGGCGCGAGGGTTGCCTACTGCAGTTATTTTTCGCAATATTTTGGGTAGAAAGTCAATGTATTTTATCGTAATTAATTGCAATTTCGCTCCAGCCAACCTATACAACGTGTTATTTATTATTTCCGCTAGCTTTCAGGGAACAAATGAAGTAAATTTCTCCAAGACGCCAGTAGCTTAAAGATTTACTTGACCAGGCTAAGGCAACACAGCTGTAATGCCTCATATGATGACCGGTGGCCTGTATCTTGGTGTTTAAGATAATTAATAATTAAATAATTAATTACACAGTAAAACAGGTTTTTAATTTATGACGCTTTTTTAAAGTCCGTAACTAAAATGTTTTTAATTCAAACAACTTTAGCAGAAGATTATTTTTTAAGATAAAAAAAGTGCTGTGAGTTTTTTTTATGTACGAGTAGGTAGATACATAGATAAATCCCAGTGGCAGTGAGTCGGGTGATTAGAATCCCCAGCAAATGTTTTTGACAAATGAATTATTTCTATAACAAGGAGAAATAGGTTTAGGGTTGGTTAATGAAATCGAGTTTAATCCAGATTATTTAGACGGATTTCATTAATAACTTGCAGATTATATTAGTTTCTTCTCTCCCCTATTTGTAAAACAAATGAAAAAATATTTTAATCCTCTTTTCTAGATAGGTATGTATATTTTAAGTTAGTACTATTAAATTACCTATATTTTTTATTACATAATTGATTTTTTAAAAAAATGCGCATATTTCCGTGTGGGTACACTTACATGTTTTTGTTTTTAAAATGTTATATACATAGGTACCTACCGAAAATAAATACGTATAAGAATTATACAAGGTGTTCTAAAATGATTCCAAAATATTTCTGCACGTTGTTGGTCGGATTAGTTCAATTACCAGCTTTGAATGTTTTTCAGAATATTTGATGGTGGCAGACAAATGTTTATACATCGATCGAAGTTCAAAATGTACCGCTTCACTTAAACTTAAATAAATTTTGAATTCAAAATGACTACCTTGATTAATTTTAAAATGCCTTAAAATATCTTCTATTAAAATATTTTTTAAAAATTGCGTTTTTTGACATGAATTAACATTATTGCCACTTTTGAACATGAAACTACCGTGAGACTCACTCATAATAAATATAATGACCCGGATAACTCACGTCTTAAACCCTAAACCTATCGAGCTAAACTCGATTTAAGACGTGAGTTATTCGGGTCATTATATTTAACATTATTGCCACTATTTGAAAATCTAATATGTTTTTATAGCTAAAAACAAATTTGTCAATAAGTGTAGCTTTTAAGATTACGACATTTTGCATTAAAATTTGCTTAACAATCGAACGTAATCTACGCTAATGCATTAGCATATTTCCTAAAAAGCAGATTCGTCCACGTCAGGTTTTTTGAATTGGAATGTAGAACAGTACAAGTTACCTATAAGGTGATTATGCCCGATTTGCGGAAAATTTGACTTCCTTCTGCGCCAAAAGGCCTAATAAGAATTGAATCCTTTTATAGCATCTTGACTTTTGTATGCCACAATCACAATCATAATTTTACTTCCTTCTGTGCCAAAAGGCCTAATAAGAATTGAATCCTTTTATAGCATCTTGACTTTTGTATGTCACAATCATATTTTTTTAGCGCAGTAAGTGGTTTTAAAAAGGAAATGTAGGAGAAAGAAGAAAAGTGGAACAATTCAAATTACTTTTGCAAACTTTTTGCAGGTGGTAGGACCTTGTGCAAGGTCCGCCCGGATTGCTACCACCATCTTGCTCGCCAATCCTGCCGTAAAGCAGTAGTGCTTGCACGGCGTGGAGAGTAAGACAGCCGGTGAAATTACTGGCACTTGAGTTATCCCATCTTAGGCCTCTAGGTTGGCAACGCATCTGCAATACCCTTGGTGTTGCAGATGTTTATGGGCGGTGGTGATCTCTTACCATCAGGAGTTCCACATGCTCGTTTGCCATCCAGTCGTATAAAAAATAATAATTAGAAATTGAATTGAAATATACAGCGTGTATTTTTGATACTACCTCAAACTGTAACTAGATGAAGATTTAAGTTACCAGAGCGTAATTAATTTTTGTTATATTTTCGAGCAGCAATGTAATGAGTACAATAATTTGATACGAGAGAGAAGCGTTCTGTGACAGCTGTCACGTCATAAAGTGCGACATTTTGAACAAAAGCAAAGTAGTATCACGTAGTGATACATTGCGTGCTAATTAATTTTATAAAGAAAATAAGTCTATTTTTTACTTAAACAATAAAATGTGATTATTAGGGCCTTCACTAACTACCCTTAAAGTTTGAGGTAGTACCTATGCTGTATGTTTAAGCCATGTATAAGCAAATTCAAGTAAAATGAAATGTATCTCTCAATGTACATTTCTTTTATAATAAAAATAATAATTAATTACCTACAACTTTTTTCCTATAAAAAAATGTTTGCGGATTTTTAATGAATTTGGCTGGCATACTCGGCGCGTATTTTTTTCGCGTGATTTTTGCACAATACGAAGTTTAAAGCGCATATCAGTTTCGATAAAATTAACAAATATGGACATAAGTTTCACGCTATATTTCATAACTGTTTCGTGGCGGTGTTGCCATATTCTCATGTTCAATGAGAACATGGCGAGTATATGTCATAATAATTAAATTAAGGCCGTTAACGTCTAAGTTGATTGATTAAAACGCAAAGCGTATCAACTAGTTTTGTTTATAATAACTAGGCTGATATGAACGAGATGTACTGTTTGGATTTTGTAAAAGCATTCGATCCTGTGTTCTCGATGACGAAACTTAAAATAGGTCTTTAAAGAGATATGATGCCTCTTAACTATTGATCTCTCAGCCTTGTATCGTAATACTATTGAAACTGTTAGCTATGTGTGTTTGCTAGGAAGTGACAATGTGATAAAAACATGTGTATCGGGGTGTATCGCCCAGGGTGCTCGCTTAGGGCTATTAGTGTAAACCTAATAGTTCAACCTGATTCTAACTTAGTATACTGTAAGTAGCAAGCGTGCTAGCTCCTATTGGTCGGTAACAGAATTGATTAAGTGACACGTAATCCAGTGTAAACTTTTTCATTACGATGTTTTTATCGTCAATTAATTTACAATGCTAACATTCATTAGTCAAAAGCAAGAACCGGTTTGTTTATGAGTATTAATGTTTTTGCGGCTTTTTTTACATTTCAATTAAAGTGGTTTAACGGTTTTATTACCTATGCTACTTTAGGAGACTAATTAATCATTGAACTAGTAAAAGGCTCTTAACGTCGCGTTCTAATGTGAAAACAATGTAGTTTGGATAGATAAAAAAAGAAATGAAAACTCCTAGAAGTTGCACCTTTCCAACTGTTTTTTTTTCATCCATTAAGCGTTTTGTGCCGTGGTGGCCTAGTGGTTTGATCTATCGCCCCTCAAGCAGAGGTTCGTGGGTTCAAACCCCGGCCCACAACTCTGAGTTTTTCGAAATTCATGTGCGAGTGCGAAATGACATTTGAAATTTACCACGAGCTTTACGGTGAAGGTAAACATCGAGAGAAAACCTGCACACACCTGTGAAGTAATTCAATAGAATGTGTGAAGTTCCCAATCCACACTGGGCCCGCGTGGGAACTACGGTCCAAGCCGCATTCTGAGAGGAGGCCTGTGCCCAGCAGTGAGACGTAAATAGGCTGCGATAATGAAGCGTTTTACCTAAAGGTTTGACGATAATATAATAGTGCTCACTATAATTAAAGAGGACTGTGCAGTCAAAGCTACAAGTAGCTCTTTCATACAAAACAGCACTAAAAGCTAAGCTTTGCTTATTCCTGTCAACGAAAGAATATTACATAACAAAGCTTTCCTTAACGCTAGCTTACGAAGTTCTAAGCATACTTCAACTTACGTGTTTTTAGACGAAAGCGTAACGAATTTTCTGAAAACGATTGCAACATTTGAACTAACCAAAAATGGCGTCACAATGCACTAGAATCCCGGACAAGGAAGCGTTTGGTTTATAAACGAGCTTGCTTTAATACGGGCCCGTCAGAGTGTCAGCGTGGAGTAGAACGAAACGTACGCCACGCTCGCTGTAATAATGTTATGGTATCTGCGTAAAGGTTTAAGCGACAAGAGACTGGCTGAGACTAAGAGCTGCTGATGTCCGATGGGATAACCAATGTTAAATTTTCAGGTTTTACTTTCCGAACCTGCTACTTTGTCTGCTAAGGATTCGTTCATCGCGTGTCAATTTTTCGGGATAAAACTATCCTATATTCTTTTCTAGTAGAACAAACAAACATAATTTTGTATTTATAATATTATTTATTAGGAACGAGAAAAGTATAAGGATTTAATAATATCAATGTTTATGTAAGAAAAATATTACTTTGTTGATTGTTCAGCTCAGCTGTCATTTTCCAATGCACGTGTGGCATGCAGACAAAAAACATTTTCATTGTCTCACGAAAGTCAACGGCGTCAAGATCAAGAACCTCCTCCATAGCACGTTTATTGATACATATTACGTACTTACTTAATGTTAAAAAAATCACCCCCTTTTCCGAATTTATTTTATTTATTATTTTCTATTTTCAATAAATATGGTTAACAAAAGGTCTAATAATTTAACATTGTATTAATTTCATGTGACATTATTGCAAGCAAGATTGGTTTTGTGCGTAAATTAACATTTGCATAAATTTTACTTGTTCAAATTAATTTTATATGAATCGTGTGGCACATAATTATATTTATTCTTTTCTGTACGTTTATGTTGAAGTACGTCGTAAGCTTAGTAAGTTTCCTGTAAAACATTAAGTTCCTTGCAAAATAAAGTTTGGAGAACTGGTTATGCCAAAAGCCGCGTTTTGGGCTAAAAGTCGTGCCAAACATTGCATTTCATTTTAAAACATTATCTTAAGAAGCACAACCAGCGTAAGCATCAATAGTTTAACACCATCATCTCCCAGTCAATAATTAACGTCAACAGGATCTAAAATTACCCCAAGATCACGTAATGACCCATGACCCACTAAAGGGCTTAAATTCCTTCCAATACCCATATGTATGGCCTGTATGGGTCAGCAGAAAGCCTTTCGCGAGCTTTCTCAAGCTCTACACTGATGGGCTGTCCTCTTACTTTCACCGCAGCTTTACTCAGTATCACTCAAATCTCGTCTCATTAGAATAAAGCTTGGAGGGACAGCTACACACTGCCTTAGTCCCTTCAGATACTATCTGGTTTATGGAGTAAATATTAGTTTTAATGGTGAAATGTTGTTACGCACTAGAGAGTTGTTATGAGGCTTTAGCCTGAGGTTGAGGTGTGCTGTGTGCTTATTCATTTTGAAAACTAGTCTTCTAAAATTAGAATTCTGTATAATTACATGGTGGTATTAATTTATAGTAGGTACAAACGGAATGTGTATATCGTTCGGGACTTGTCGGCTTTAATCGTTTTCCTGAAGATTGAAATGAGAATGAACATCTAATGTAGGTACACATGTATACAAATTTTCAGCTTCGTTGAAAATCGGGAAGTGCGTCAAATTTAACATGCAAGATTTGACCCGCACATACATACATAGATACATTAAACATTGCAAGGTAAATAAAAGCTTTTAAAAAGAAAACTGAAGTGTGTGTGGTGTACGAATGTTTGTTCTCGGGTCTTGGATGTTAAATAATGTATTTACGTTTGTATTTATCTATATAAGTATTATGTATAGCTTTGCTTAGTAGCGGACTAGGTCAATTGGTGTCAAAAATGCCCGATGATATTTATTTGTATTATTTCGAGTTCCGAAAGATATAGATAAGATAGTAAACTAGTTTAAGGGGCTGTTTCACCATCCATTGATTAGTGTTAACTGACGGTTAAATGTGATGCCGTCTCCGTCTATTCGAATAAAACAAATAGAGACGGCATCACATTTAACCGTCAGTTAACACTAATCAATGGATGGTGAAACAGCCCCTAAATGTCTTTTAACATAGCGGTTGTGGTTTCGGGACTTTACATGTTTTAAATCAATCCCCTGGTGTTGCAGATGTTTATGGGCGGTGGTGATCTCTTACCATCAGGAGACCCACTTGCTCGTTTGCCATCCAGTCGAATAAAAAAAATCCCGTATGAATAACTGGAAAAAAGTAGCTTTCCACACTTCCAGCTATCTGCGAGTACATAGGTACCAAATTTTATTCAAATCTGTCCAGTCGTTTTATTAGCGTGAAAGAATAACAAAACACACACTTGTAAACTTTCTCATATATAAATATTAGTGAGAAGTGTTTATTAGGACCCGACTTAAAGGTGTTGTGTTGTCGAGGTTAAGAAACATAAAATGTTAGAACTATTAAGAGTAAGTATATATTTGAAACTGGTTATTGTACAGAGATAAGGATAATACCATACGGATAAGTAATATAGTTGCAGTCACAGATCTCGATCGTATTTAGGTCAATTCAATCATTTTTCTTTTAAATATGTCTCCATCGAAACTATTGATGATTCTACCAATGTCGAGACTGAAGAAGTTGGTCAGTCCATCCGTTTTTATTAAACCATTATTCAGAAGAATAGCTTATTTACCTATTGTATTTTGATCACAAATTGTATTTATAAAATCTGTATAAGTAGTAATATTCAATCCATATTATGTATTTACTTACTACTCTTAGTAGATACTTTCTGCACTAGAAATCTGTGATACACTCAGTTTAGAAGCTACTTAAAGTAAATATTTGCTTCTTATTCTTTAGCTTTGTATTGTACCTACGCAGTTTAAAGCTCTCATGATACGCGTTAATTGAAGCTTTTACTTTCAAGAAGGTTTTGTTAATTAATGAAGACTCTTTTCATTTATTTCTGGCTGTGTCGTAATCAGTTATGCAGATACGAAGAGTGATTTCTTTTAGGTTTGGTAGGAGTCATATTTTTGCATGGCGATTGATTTTTATAATGCAGACTATTTTAGTAGATAGTGAAAATAAATAAATGAATATAATGGGACGGTTGACACTTTTTGATTTAGCCTTAAAGTTTGTGCTACAGATATTGTCGTAGGCAACAGATAAACTTACATAATACAAATAGATAAATATCGACACATTGGACATCCTGAATACACCTGCCCCGATCGGGGATCAAACTTGTGACCACAAACATAGCATTTGATTTTTTTTGATAGCAAAGCAATTCATTTAGGTACTCGTATTGTGTCAAACTGAACATAAAATTACCATCATAAGTGCTTGTTATAGCCTAAATTGAATAAAGATATTTTGACTTTGACTTTGACTTTTTATCAGATTGAAACTATATACAAAAGTAATCTAAGCCTAGAATAACCTTTAAGCATGGATTCCAACCCCGCCTTTACCAACATCTTTAGTGCCACATGTTCACATTATAGTAAAAATCTTGTGAATATTGTCAAGGTTTGTCTATAAATATCTCGATCACTACGTGCAAGTATTACCAACTCGACACTTTTTTCAATAAATTAATAATAAAAGCAAATTAATAGCTCACAAAAACTTCAATTTTTTCCCTTTGCCCAGCAAAAAACGCAACACTTGTGTTATTATTTCCAATGCGTTTGCCATCCGCGTACGTGACATAACGGCCGGCATTACAAACAGCAAACAGCAGGCTCATAACAAATTCTAGCCATTTAGATAAGATCTATGTAATGTCCTCTTTTGGCTAGCGAGTGACCTTAGAAGTACGCAATGCGTAGAAACGTGACTATGATTAGAGGGCATACGTCCGTGACCTGGACTCCGTATGGTATGACGAATTCTATTCTGCTTAAGTAATTTTTTCCTCACAGATTTTAAGACTTAGCGAAAAATAATTAAGTTCTTCTAAGTCGCTACACTCTTGGCAGAATGATTGTGGTTGATGATGAAGGTCAGTAGTTAAAGTGTAGGGGTTTCTCTTTGTCTTCCACACTGGTGTGCTGGAGCGATGCATCTGTCTCACGACAGATCCTTTTATTGCAGAACATTCTCAAAAATGCAGGAAAGTTCTAAGAAGTTTCCAGAATCTTTCACGACACCGTAAAGAAAACTTCCATTCAGTGAGTTCTCTCCAAAATTCTCCTGAAACAGACGTTTAGGCCTTATCCTTCTTCCTCAGGTGTAGATAAGGCTGTTCAAATAACTAATAAGGCTTGTATAGTGAGTTCTTCACTACATAAATCTTCCATACATAGATTCCAAATACAAATTTCGCCTTTTTGGAAACTTCTCTTCGGTGCAATTTTCCATCAACATCAACACTAGTTCAGTTTCCCATCAGCCATTGGCATTGACCATTGTAACCTGATGCTGTTTACAACTATCAGAAAAAAAAATATCAAATTGTCAAAAACGTATCAAATTCTCTCGAAGGCTACACGCATGAACGGCGGTGACAACATGACATCAAAGGTTGACGTGCATGTTACTTAAGTTACCGGTTTACATGTCCACATTGAGCTTGCGAAGTTGAAGGCGGAAAATGACAGCGCTTGCAGTTCTCACGGTCCTCTCACGTTCGGGCAAGAGAGACGTGCATATTGGGAAGAAAGAGAGAAGGCCGAGGCGTGAGTTTCATTGTTGATAAGCGATGTCTTTGCCGATTGTGTTTATTTTTTGTTTAGTGACATATTATGAACGCATGAGACTCTCGAGTCCTTGAACTTTATAAACTGCAAATTGCTCAATGAAAATAGAAATTCAAACAATGTTGAAATAATGACCAAATTTACAACCTGGTGACCCTCGTCTTGGTCTTAAGCACTAATAATACTATTGGTTATTCTGTGCTAATGTGCTAGAAAAAGTCAGGACTCATGAAGTTATATAAGATGTTTTAAAATTAATACGGAATATTTGGCGGTATGTTACTTTGAGTCTTTCATGCATACTTCTTTAATAATGTTGTTAAATTTTATTTACTTATAATCTTTATTAACGATCTAAAACTCTGTCTATAATAATCCGTTTTTTTATTATATTCCAATAACTTACGAGCGTAACCCTGTGGTACATTGTTTACTTGTAGGTTATGTAAAAAAATTCATGGTAGACTAGTAATTTGACTTATAGCCTCTCAAACAGAGGGTCGTGGGTTCATTCAAACCTGGGCTCACAATCTACATCTTATTCATAAGCAAATTTGAAATTTACAACGTTATGGTGAAGGAAACATTCCGAGGAACCTGCACAGACCTTCGAAGCAATTCGTAATGTTAATGTAAGTATATGAAGTTCCTTAATTCGGGTGGTAACGGAGCCCAACCTCTTTCATTCTAAGAGAATGCCTGTGCCTAGTAGTAGTACGTAGGTATGCAGGTGGAGATGATGAGCCTATAATTAAATTACACAGGTAATAATTTTCTAACCTTAAAATAATAGCGTCAAAAAGGCAGTTGCGAAAATCCCAAGAAACCACTTCGCTCGCAATGCTAACAATTATAAATCAAACGACACACTGCATTACAGCATTGTTCTGATAACTTGCACACATTTCACTTTACTATTCGGCTAAAATACACGAAAATACGGTGTTATCAAGCACGCGACTGTCATTACTCAACGGTGTTGCTACATCAAAGACAATGCGGTTAGAAGTTGGCCAGACAATGATATTGCACTGCAGACTAACGAACTTGGGGAGTCGGTTTCAGAATATAGCCTGAATATTGCTAGATCCTTTGAAATCAAATGCGGTTTGAGTTGTGCAAATATGATTGGGGATTCAGGGACATATTTAATATCCACTCTTTTTTAGGGTTCCGTAGTCAACTAGGAACCCTTATAGTTTCGCCATGTCTGTCCGTCTGTCTGTCTGTCTGTCTACGGCTAAGCTCAGAGACCGTTAGTACTAGAAAGCTGTAGTTTGGCATGAATATAATATACATATCAGTCACGCCCACAAAGTAGTAAGATAAAAAAAAATAAGTTAGGGTCAAGTGTCCAACAATGAAACACATAAAATTCAAAATCTCATAAATCTTTTGTTTTGACAGATAGAAGTCTGAATTTTTTACAGTACTTAGGTAATTTTATTGGGTTTCAAGACGATTTTTCGGCGCTGTGATCTGTTTGCGAAATATTCAACTTTAAAGTGCAAGTTTTTATTAAAATCGAGGTCCCCCCTCTGAAATCTAAACTGCTTGGTGGAAAAAATTAAAAAAAAATAAAACATGATGGTAGTAAGTAGGTATATCAACAAGGGAAATTATAACGGCTAAGATTGCTTGAGGATTATTACTAGTTTAAGAGTAAATAGCAGACTAAGGTATAAAATATATCTAAACTTGGATGATTCCGTACACAATACGAAATTCTTAGAAAAATAATTACTTATTTTTTTTCGTAATGGCTACGGAACCCTGTCTTGGGCGTGTCCGATACGCTCTTGGCCGGCGTTTTAAAGTAGAGCCTACTTTAGCTTTTTATTTGCGGCCAAGGCTCGGATACCGGTTAAATTTCCAAACCGTTATCATGTACTTGGCGCAAAATCTTTTCATTTTGGTTTCGTTCGCGAAACCGTTATTTTAATCCAGTTTTTAAGGGAACATTTCCATAAAGTTCTTTTGAGATTAACCGGTTTAGAACAATAAAAACCGGTTTATTCCGGCGCAGGATAAATGTCGCCGCCCGCCGCCAGCCAGCCAGCTGTCACTCGTCGAATAAACCGTTTTATTTAGATTATAGTTAAGTTCTTAAGAATTAAACCGAAATAAACCGGTATTTACTGCTATTTTATAAACCAGTTCCGAGCCTTGTTTGCGGCAAGTAGGCAATTAAAAAAATAAGGATACAAATTTTTTTAAAGTATTCTGGAGGCACAGCAGTAACTGATATACAGAGTTGAATAGGTATCTATAATAGGCTTCCTTCATCGAAAAACATGAACAAAATACCGGAACTACTTCAGACACGGTACCGACAGCAAAAGCTGAACGATTCAAATGCAGACTAGGGGAGCTTTAAAATTTGGTTCACTCGAGACACTCCTTGAATGCTAAAATGCCAAATGATTGTCGGTAAGACACAAGTTAGCACGTACTATTAAAAATCGGCTATTGAAAGTCTTTGTACGAGTACCACAGTACAATTGCAAGTTGCAACTACTTATCACGATTAGCCTAAACTAGTCTTAGGTCAAACCCAAAGATGATCACAAATTCGAGGGACCTCTAATTTTTATTTTTTTTATGTGCAAAATCAATATTGAAATTTACCATGCTGAGCTTTTTGGAGAAGGTAGAGTCAAGGGCAAAGATATCGATACGGCCATAGTTGCAAAAATATGTATACACGGCTTTAATGTTAAGTGCATAAAGTCGTGTATACATATTTTTGTAACTTTGGCCGTGTCGATGTCTTTGCCCTTGACTGTACACATCATGATGGTTGATACTTGAGAAATGGATGGTGTGTGTGACGCTCCTAATCCGTACTGAGTGAACTTGAGAACTTTAGCCCAATTCCTCTCATTCTGAGAAGAGGAAGCTCAGCAGGGAGTCCAGTAAGTAGGTAGTCCCACTCAGAGTAAGGTCCTGTTTACATTACTCCCGTAAAATCATTCCAGTAGCAGCTACTGCGGTGCTCGATCACTCGCTCCTGTAACTTGTTTGGACTGTGATCCCGCAATGTATAGGT
Organism: Choristoneura fumiferana; assembly: GCF_025370935.1. Lineage (NCBI taxonomy): Eukaryota > Metazoa > Arthropoda > Insecta > Lepidoptera > Tortricidae > Choristoneura > Choristoneura fumiferana. Next base: position 18,523,460 of record NC_133483.1, read on the forward strand.
AAAAAACTTACAATGTCATGTTGTATGTTGTAGTAACGTGTCTATTTATTCATTGATATACCAACAGTGCTTACATAGGAAATTACATTAGGTTATACAAGGTGTTAACAACGTGGTGGTGTTAATACCGGAAATCCTCAGACATCCCAAAAAAATTTTTTTTCATATTAAGTTAGTTGATTGCATTTAATTTTGAATACTTTCATTATTTTAAAAGATATTCATGTATTTTACTAAGTCCGTAATTCTACTTCATTTCTAACTCTACACTCATGATTTGTATTTTGTCCTGAGTTGTCAGTTTCGCTTTGGCGTTTTTAGAAGAAAATTACCTTGGAAAATTACACAGTGAGTGACAGCATTAATTGGCGCCTGTCGCAGTCGTAACTTTTAGACTCGGCAAATTAAAAAAGGGATTTAAAACCACAAACACAACCTAATTAATAACATAGTGTAATCGATTCTACACTCAATTCTGAGCAAACTACTTTCTGGTTATCAGTTATTTAATTAACACCTTGTACACATACTGACCGGCACAAATTTGGCTCACTGCATACAAAATTACCTTTAACTGCATACATTTGAGAGCCAGATATTTTGCCGCTCAGTATACATATAACGCTTAACGTATAGATAAGTCGACGTTATACTACTGGAACGATTTTACTGGATTATGTAAACAGGGTCTAAGTCAAAGTCAAAGTCAAAATATCTTTATTCAATTTAGGCTATAACAAGCACTTATGAATGTCAAAAAAAATTACCACCGGTTCGGAAAAACCTCTGTTGAGAAGAATCCGGCAAGAAACTCAACGAGGTATATTTTTTAAGGATCTAAGGTTGACATTATATGACATAGGTACTCGTACGTAGCTAAGCCCCTGCTGTCGCTATTTATTTGACCTAAATTTATACGAGTACAAGCTAGTGTAACCTCATAATAATATAGCATGGTAATACTTGAGCTTTAAAATATAATGGTTAAGTAAAAGTGCGACTTTCTTGTTGGAAAAAGTCGTTCTGTCGCTTCGGCCGAGCTATATATGCACGGAAGGTATATTTATAGTGGTTTTACTATTGAGCGAGTTAGTTTCTCTAAGTAATATGAATTAGGCTTCATTTTGGCGTAGGATACTTCATACTGTCCTTTTATTCAAGAACTAGCTTTTGCCCGTGGCATCACCCGCGTGGAATTCTCTTATCGCGCGCTGTTCCTTCGGGAGCTGTGCATTTTTCCGGGATAAAAAGTAGCCTATGTCACTCTCTCGCCCATAAACTATTTCTATGCCAAAAATCACGTCGATCCGTTGCTCCTTTTCGACGTGAAAGACGGACAAACATACAAACACACACACTTTCGCATCTACAATATTAGTATGGATTTGGCTTATACCCGCCCCACGGCTATGGATCCGTTCAAGAACTAAAAATTGGCTAATGCCGAATAGGTAAAAATGGCATTCAAAGCTGAAAGTGTAGTCACATCTCTTCCCACAAACGGTTAAATGGTTGGCATCGTTCAAGAATTGGTCAAAACCGGTCAAGGAGGTGGAAAAGCTAATTTTTGCTTGCATTGTTTCTTTACTCAGTACCCTGTTTGTCTGGACTAATTCTGACATAATTTTGAGTACTATGATACAGTCATTTTACGTTGATATCTCTCCATTTCTCTGTTTGTGTCTCTCTGTGTGTATTTTTAAATGAATAATAACATCTGTCACAGCGATTTCCGTAAAATGTCTGTACAATTATATTTATTATCTTTCTTTAACTAGCTTTAAGTTGTTTCGTTTATGCACCTCGCTTTAGCCATGCCAGAGGCCTTATTATTTAATGCATTCGCCATCTCTTTCTACCCTCGTTTTGAACCATGTGACAGAAACAAGTGGTCAAAATGATTACTGATTCCACGTGTGTTAAGCCAATAAGATCTCAGAGTTAGACATACCCTGTCGGTTCTTGGCTACAAAACTAACGCAATCGTCTATAAGTTACGTAGACGATTGCGTTAGTTTTGTAGCCAAGGCTTACCCAGCTAGTCTTCAGTTTTAATAACTTTAAAAAGTACGGTAGTCCGACCTTGACAGTCTCCCTGCTCCCCTGAGTCGGGTGCACTTGTTTATAGCCTAACGAGACGACCCGCCCGATCGATGGGAATTAAAAGTCGTAGCCGTTACGATATAGTGTGCCCGCTTAACCCGTTGCATGGAATGGAATGTAACAGTTTTTGTAGATCTATGGATGGAAGCTTCTTGCTTTTGCCGTAATACATTGTGGCAAAAAATACGGTTTATTAGTTTTTTAATTAGTTAAAACAGGATTATTTCACTCAAAATCGTTCACGCAAGGCCATGCTCACAGTATCGCCTGCCAAGATATTTATTCTGCAATGTCAGCCCTGCCGTAGGCTCGGCTATAAAACAGAGATCGCTAACATACATCTCTCTATGGAAGTTTATGGACTCTACATAGCTACTACAAAAATGTGATCCATTTTCAAAATCTCTTTTAAAGTCAAACTATTAAAACATTTGTGGATCTGTGTAGCCAGCCAGTGTAACTTTTTAATGCCTGGATCAACGAAGCTGGTAGCAAAATAGCTCCACTCTCAAAATATTTTAAAGTTCGAACGTTAACGTAGCCTGTAAAGCCAGCCAGTGCAGCTGTGTGCGTACTGCAGGGATGCGATCGATAAGCTCGTCTGCGGCACTGCGGTGGTCTGACCTTGCACTTGCTATTTTTAGAAGCGTTCTTCTTTTTCGGCTGTTATTATTTTACTTGTGGCATACTTAGCGGCCAGCTTATTGGAGTTGTGTTCCATATTTGAAAATTTTAAAGATTTTGCATACCCATGCGGTTTGTGGCCAGTACCTACCAGAAATGTTCAGAGAGTGTAAAGTTTAAATAGTCACGTCAAAAATGGAGGTCTGGATCAGGAATAGATGATATAATTATTATAAATGTACATAATTATGTACTCTTTATTGTACAAAGGATAAGAAACAAAATAAAATTGACATACTTTGAGACTTGAGTTTGATTATTATAACAATTCTTGTACTATCTTCATCTGTAACTATGCCTTTACCTTTATGACGAAATTGTTCCATTAACTTGTTTAATAAAGTAATATCACCAGTTCAGCCAGAACAGGACATAGCAAAAGGACAACAGCTCACTTACTGAATTAAGTTCTTAGAACTTAATACTCATACCCAACTAACACAACCAATTGCTTTGTCACCATGGTAGAAAAAAAGATAAGCTGGTCTCTATCCCGTTTCGAAAAATGCCTTCTTCGTGCACAATTAATTAACTTTAAGGATTGTATTGATTGAAGCCGTGGTGGCCGAGTGGTTTGACCTATGGCCTCTCAAGCAGAGGATCGTGGGTTCAAACCCCGACTCGCACCTCTGAGTTTTTCGAAATTCATGTGCGGAATTACATTTGAAATTTACCACGAGCTTTACGGTGAAGGAAAACATCGTGAGGAAACCTGCACAAACCTGCGAAGCAATTCAATGGTGTGTGTGAAGTTCCCAATCCGCACTGGGCCCGCCTGGGAACAACTGCCCAAGCCATCTTCATTCTGAGGGGAGGCCTGTGCCCTGCAGTGGCACGTAGGTATATAGGCTGGGATGATGATGATGAAGGATTGTATGTTCGCTAAATTTCAAGTTTCTTGCCGCAGCTGTTTAGGCTGTGGATTGGCTGTCAGTCAGTCACGTTACTCTTTTGTAGGTACAGTCAGTAGCAGAAGTGGATGAGCGATTACGGTGCTTTAAATGGTTCTACTGCCAAGGTAATATGGTGTGTAGATTGTTTTGAGCACCACGACCGCTCATCTACTTGCTGCTAACTGTAGATACAGATGTTTCAAGTCCCTTCGCGTATTTAAACAATGAATGCCCTCGTCAAGGACTAATCCCGTAATTACTCCAACAATCAATTTCCCACGAATCTATCAAACTAGAGAAACTAACAGCTTTTACCCACCATAACTATAAATGGCACTAAAAACTACAATGACATTAAAACAATGCTCGTCGCGCGTCGCCGCCTGCACGGCCTTGGCCATCGCTTCCGTCCTTTGAATGACTCATAATGATAGCCACCTTACTCGATCAGGGGTGTCTGTAAACTAAAAAACCGGCCAACATCTCTATAAGTATATAACATCGAACCGACTAGGTTTTGGTACCTGTTTAAGTTTATAAAGTAAGCCGTAAACAATCCATTCTGTCATTATCTATTCATTCTGTGATACCACAAAGTTCTAAGTTTGCCCTGCTGCTTCACGGCAGGATCAGCGAGCAAGATGACTTGATTAATGTATAGTTTATTTAGATACCTACCTTACTTAAAGTTAATTATAAGTGTTAGCAATATGCAAACCTTTTACTAAAGATTAAGTACATGTGGTTATAAAATAGCATATTATGATGTGTGGTGCCCAACCGGGCATCATTTTTATATTTTTTTGTAAAAGTTGTTGCAATAAATACATAAATACTGAATACTGAATCCGATTCTAGAACGATTCCTGTCTTAATTTTATACCTAATAGAGATAAATTTACTTGTCATTCATACGGAAAGGAACCCTAAAAATTGTTGAAGTTTCGTATCAGCTCTTGTTTAATAAACCTTCGAATAGTGACTGCTACCAAGCCGTGGCTTATTTGCTCTTCTGTGCAGCATTATGTCTAGAGAACAATTCATGAAAAACATACCTCAATGAAACCGACTTCGATATATGACGCTCGCTAAAGTCCGTAAAGCCGCAATAGTCCGCACCGCCACTTCACTAGCTAGTTTTTAGGCGTATAAAGTTTGTTATTATTTACACACAAAACTATTTACAATGTCTACAATCACAATTAATATTTATTTTACAAAACCGAGCACAACCGCAATAATAAATATCCGCCGAGAGTTTTTTGAAGTCTGGCTGACTGCCGCCTTTTTTACGATCGAAGGCGCGCGGCAAAGGACTTGCGCCAATCAGCCACCGACAGCAAAGAGGATGCAAATCAAAAAATTGTTCGCCATCAAAATACTTGCACAGCTCTGTACATTATCTACTACGCAAGAAAAAAAATATTATTATTATACTTATCTAATTAAATGTCATGCGATTCTTTGAGATTATGGAGTTTAAAACGTTAGTGTTTGGTGTGATCTCATGATCTCGGTGATAAGTTGGGTTTACATGGACACACATACTTGCATGGACATGTAAGTATAGGACATGTAATCCTCTATCCGCCGTTTCGTGTTAAACGTATCAATTTCCGCTCGAACAGCTCTCTGAAGCGAACTGAAATGATTAATGTGCTCAAACCTTGAAGCGTGGAATATTATGATGAAAACCATAATATTATTAGTTCTAGTTTTCAGTCCATTCAATATAAAATTTTGTTTTTAATTTGCCCTCACATTTAAAAAAATCTAACACACTATACATGAACACGAATACAGCTGATAATAAAGTAGCGAAAGATTAAGTTCCAAAAAAAAGCAAAATATCACAGTTACGATGTGAAATATTGTAAAAACTGTATACTTACATCTTTTTTTGTATTTTTGCGGCAAATATCTACATGCAATGCATTTTTTTGTATCTGAAAACTCTAAACCTTATTATTTTAAAAAGTGGTTCTGCGAGCCAGATGGCAACATAACAGAAAAAATATACAAAACTAAACTAAAAGCTACAAATCGAAGTAAACACTCCGTATTTAAGCTTTTACGGTACAGTGGAGGTATTTTGCCGAGAGCTCTTAGTCTGAGGGGCACTGTGGGTACCTAACAACCGAGCAACCAGAGTGCTCGGTACAGCATAAACATGGATTTGAATAAAAAATAGTGTTTGAAACTTATCTCTCTGTTTATATTTTTTGTATAGCTTTCACTGATTTTCGTCAATGATTTGCTGTGAATGGAGTTTTTGAATAGGTACTTTTTGCTTTAAATAATAACCAAATAAGTGCATGTCTTTATCTTGTGTAATTTACAGTTAAGGACCCTAATCATCATCATCATCATCATCAGCCCATAGCAGTCCACTGCTGGACATAAGCCTCCCCCAAAGAGCGCCATTGCGCCCTGTCCTCGGCTAGACGCATCCAGCTTCTACCAGCAGCCTTTCGCAGATCGTCACTCCACCTGGCTCGAGGGCGTCCTACACTACGTTTGCCAAGACGCAGGCTTCACTTAGAACTCGTTTACTCCAGCGGTTGTCGGTTCTTCGACACATATGACCAGCCCACTGCCACTTCAACTTGCTAATTCTCTGAGCTAGGACTCTAATATCACGGGACAATTCACACCTTGACAATTCACATTGACCTAGTCCCAGAGTAAGCTTAGCAAAGCTTGTGTTATGGGTACTAAGCAACGGATAAATATAATTATATAGATATAGATACATACTTAAATACATATTAAACACCAAGACCCGAGAACAAACATTCGTTTTTCATACAAATATCTGCCCGACACGGGAATCGAACCCGGGACCTCAAGATTCGTAGTCAGGTTCTCAAACCACTAGGCCATCTGGTCGTCTAATAATATGATATTGTTGCCCAGATCAGAACCAACAACTATCCGCATCAAACGTCAAACCACATACTACCGAACCATTTGTCACATTTAAAACCACAAAAAACATACTCTACTCAAAGTACCGGTATTTATATGTAGGTATATAAACAATTGCGTGTCTTCACCAATACAAATAAACACTTAATTACAAAATTGTGGGAAGACACTTTTCTTATGCACTCAATTATTTGTTTCTTTTGAAATGCGTTCTAAGAACTGTGGGTGTTAATAGTGTGATGCGAATATTAGCGTTGTTATATTACGAAAAACGATAAATTGGTCAGTTTTTAATCTAGCGAATTTCATTAGTTGTTAAACTTTGGATGTTATGAAATGGTTAATGGCAGCCATGTTTCGGTAACCAAAGTTTTCTGTGGAGCTAGCGCTTTTGGTCAACTTTTGATAGGTTTTAAGATAGACACCGAGTGGAGGCCCACCACTAGAAAAGACGACCTGGCAGACTAGACGGCGACGGCGAAATGAACTGGACTTTTTACGTTCGTTACGTTTTAAGTTTTCTCTTTTCCTCCTATCTTTTTAGGGTTCCGGAGCCAAAATGGCAAAACCAGAACCCTTATAGTTTCGCCATGTCTATCCGTCCGCGGCTTTGCTCAGGGACTATCAATGCTAGAAAGCTGTAATTTTGCACGGATATATATGTAAACTATGACGACAAAATGGTACAATAAAAAACTAAAAAAAAGTTTTTTTTAGGGTATCTCCTATAGACGTAGTGGAGGTGATTTTTTTTTCTCATCCAACCCTATAGTGTGGGGTATTGTTGGATAGATCTTTTAAAACCATTAGAGGTTTGCTAAGAAGATTTTTCAATTCAGGGATTGGTTTGCGAAATATTCAACTTTAAAGTGCAAATTTTCATGAAAATCGAGTGTCCCCCCCTCTAAAATCTAAACCGGTGGGTGGAAAATTTTGAAAAAATTCAGGATGGTAAGTATATCAAACTTTCAAGGAAAACTATAACGGTTAAGTTTGCTCGAGAATTATTAGTAGTTTAAGAGTAAATAGCAGCCTAAGGTATAAAATATACCTAAACTATGGAAGATTCCGTATAAAATACGAAATTCTTAGAAAAATATTACTTGATTTTTTCGTAATGGCTACGGAACCCTATTTTGGGCGTGTCCGACACGCTCTTGGCCGGTTTTTGTTGTTTCCCCTGCTAATAGCACTATACATACTATAATGGCGGTATAATTAAGGCGGTGTACGTAGTGAAAACTACAATTTTAGAAAATATTTAAAATGTACTTACACAATACTTACAACTGCAATTTTTTTATATGTATATTTTCAGTCTATTAGCTAGTTTTTGACTTCATCAAAAACACGATTGCTGACAAAAACCTCGATAGATTATTTTTTTGAAAAAGAGCCTTCATTTACACGTTAAACCAAATATTATGAAAACTATTATGAATATTAACACAAAATTTGCTTTATTAAATAGTTTTTAGTAGATTTAGATTTATGCTTCATAGATTTTCAATAGGTTGAGTACATCAGTCATACCAATTTATTTCGTCTTTGGCAAAATAAAACGGTTCTAGCGCGCGGCGGCGGCCAAGTATTTCCCAGTCGCCAGTACACGCGTGTACGTAGTCGACGACGGACCTGTGCACATTTTTCTAACGCGCTAGTACTACTTTTGAGAGCAAATAATATGGGTAATCGCAGTATTAAAAAGTTAAGCGAAAGAGGAAACGCATAAGTGAACTCAGAGCACATATGAGAAGCATTAGAGTACCTAAACGGTAAGTACCTACCACACACTAATCGACCGGCCGGAGTCGGGCCGAGTCAGCAGGGCTACTACGAAACTCCAAACTCGAAGTTCGTGTCGTGCGGGTCCCTTTTGCTCTCGTACTAAATAGTATAAGTGTCAGAGGACCGCAACCCACGAACTTCGAGTTTGTAGTAGCACTGCTGAGCGGATTTCACATTCGTACTACGACCGCAAGCTGGTTGGCGCGGGCCTCGGCTGCTCATGGAAGCGGACGGCTTCGTCCAGATTCTACCGCGACTGCCATACAAATTGTAGGCACGTTGTATAAACCTATACTACTCACGGCGAACATGCGGCGAACCTTGCGGCTACTATGAAACTCGAAACTTGAAGTTCGTATCGTACCGTCCCTCTCGCTCTCGTATTAAATAGTATAAGTGTCAGAGGGACCGCAACCCACGATCTTCGAGTTTCGTAGCAGCCCTGCTGAGCGGATTTCACATTCGTACTACGACCGCAAGCTGGTTGGCGCGGGCCTCGGCTGCTCACGGACGCGGACGGCTTCGTCCAGATTCTACCGCGACTGCCATACAAATTGTAGGCACGTTGTATAACCTATACTACTCACGGCGAACATGCGGCGAACCTTGCGGCTACTACGAAACTCGAAGTTCGTATCGTACCGTCCCTCTCGCTCTCGTATTAAATAGTATAAGTGTCAGAGGGACCGCACGACACGAACTTCTAGTTTGAGTTTTCGTAGTAGCCCTGCTTGATCCCTTTGACAGTTTCACTGACATTTCTGATAGTAGATGCAACAGTTTAGATCTAAGTTCAGATTTTCTCATTTTTTTGCAGGCAAAGGTAATATCTTGCATTCAGCCAAGTTATATTAACATAAATTATTTTAATAAAATAAGATGGTTGCACTTGGTTGCACTAGTAAATTATTGACAAAAACATGTACTCCAACTGCAATCCGGCTGCAAAATGGGAGTTTGGATGCAGTTATTGCGCAGTTAGTACAACTGCACCAGCACTGGACCCGACTGTCAGAGGACTGCATTCCAACTGCCATTTTAGGCAGTCGGAGTGCAGTTCTTACGCAGTTCTGATGTAGTTCTGCCATTTTACAGCCGGATTGCAATTGGAATGCGGTCCGTGTGTACCAGACCGTACATTACGACGCCTACCACCTACCTTATCAGCGACTTATTTATTATAGGAACTTCGATTTGTAATTTACCTTCACGTAAATCAAGATTGTTTTTTTGGAATCTTTTTATATTTTTTATTTCCATTCCAATTTTTTTTTTCTCTTACGGTCATCCCGTAAAACCTAAATTGAAAATACAAACTGAAATATAGATGCACAGAAAAACCAGAAAAATAAGACCAGCACTGGGAATCGAACCCAGGTCCTCGGTATTCCGTACCGCGTGCTATACCGCTACACCACTGCCGGTCAACCACCACTGCTGGTCACTGCTGGTGGACCAGCAGTGGTGTAGCGGTATAGCACGCGGTACGGAATACCGAGGACCTGGGTTCGATTTCCAGTGCTGGTCCTTTTTTCCGGTTTTTCTGTGCATCTATATTTCAGTTTGTATTTTCAATTTTGAAATTAGTTTGTCTTTAATTTTTTTCTCCCAAAATGTATCATCTTTAAGTAAAAGTGAAATAAAGTGCCCGGTTGAAGTGTAGCCTTTAGAAATGGACTTGAAAAATGTATCAAAGAAAACGAAATTCAGATGTAGAATTATGAAAAAGAAACTAAAACTACTGAAATTAACAAAAATAGTAACTGGTATGACCAGATCCAAGGTCTCCATGTCACGTGTCGAGCACAGTGTATATTTGCTGTGTGGAGTGGTGAAAATCATCACCTCAAAACAGCAATCATACTTATAGATGATACATTTTGGGGAAAAAAATGAAAGACAAACTAATTTCATTTTATATGGACTGGTTACTACCCGAAATTGTTGATTCCCGTCGAGCTCGGGGAATGCCACTAAGGGAAAAAGAATCTTCATCAAAAATAACTGTAGAACCTCCTCTGACTGAAGAAAAAGAACTTTCTTCTACATATCTATACTTTTCAAGCGACGAAAATAGGGAAAACATCGCTTCATGCTCCAGACAATCAACTTTGGAATCTCCTCTGACTGAAGATAAATAACTTTCTCCTACATATCCATACTTCTCAAGTCACGAAAATAAGAAAAGCATCGCTTCATGCTCCAGACAATTTTGGAAGAGCTATAAATTTATTTAAAACTAATTGTTGCCGTCGACTGCGTCCGCGCGGAATCCGATTTAGAGCAATTTTTTATTATATCCAAAAATATTTATTTTCCGTAACATAAAGTATCCTAAATGTTGACCAGACTAATAAGCTATCTAACTAACTAACTAATTTGGCTCAGGGACCCAAAGAGGGTCTTGGCCTCCGAAACAAGAGCATGCCATCTGTCCCGATCGTGCACAGCCTCTTGCCAGTCGTGGTCGTGGAGACGTCGATGATCCGCCTGGACACTGTCCTCCCAGCGTACGCTCTTTCGGCAGCCCGATCCTCTCCCATTCGTAGTAGGTGGCCGAACCAGCGAAGTCTGTGTGATTTTGTTACGCCGATGATGTTGGGTTCAGCCACCAGCTCCTGGATCTCTCTCTTTTTACGGATCCTCCACGAGCCGTCGTCTCTCTTGACAGGTCCCAGGATCTTACGCAAGACCTTCCTTTCCGCTACAAGGAGTTGATATTCCTCTTTGTGTGTTAGTGTCCAGGCCTCACAGCCATACATAAGGACAGGTCTTACGACAGTTTTATAGATCCTTAACTTTGTATTCCTGCTGAGAAGCCTGGACAACAACACCAATAAGCTATCACTACACAAAATTTCGTTGATTTCTGTTTAGTAGTTTCTGAGTTATTATGATTATCTCAGGGACTTTATACATCCCCTTGGCCCATAGAGCTTATGGGAACGGAAGCATTACCATGTCCTCGGTACCGCTCTGCTTTCAGAGCATGACATTAGTGCGTGTGAGCTAACTTTGGGGGCGGCAGACGTGAGCTTGCCTTCGGAATCCAAAAGCTTAATGGTTGCTTGACCTGAAATGTATATTTCAGATTTTTATTTTATTTATGACGGTGGAAGCATTCTACACTTCTACTGAACGTAGATATAGTTTAGATATAGTTAGTGTTTAGTTTTGTAACTAAGGGACCCCTGTATTATAATAATAATTTTTTTGTAATTTTTTCTTTAATTGTATACTGTAGTTTTTTAGTACCTATTTTATTTGCAATTATTTTATTTTGAAAAAACGACTTTCTGCCAAGTTTCTTGCGGCGCATTCTTCTTGGCAATGAATAATGATGGTCTTTCCGAAAGCGCTGGTAGTTTAAAAAATGACGTGTAAAAGTGCCCATTGCGGCCTATTTACTGAATAAATGATTTCATTTCATTTCGTAAAAGTGAACAGACAACTTTTTCTTTACTGTTTTATTATTATATGTATAGATTTGCCTAGCTTGTAATCGAGATTTTCAGATTGAAATAAAATGTTTTTTTTATTTGTATTGATTTACCTTTATATCCTTTTCATCATATCTATCTATCGACCTATTCAGTCTAAATGTCTATCCATAACCTACGTTACAAATCAAACTGTGGGCATGAAGAGGCATAAATAATTTGTTTATTACCAAAGACTATTCATATTAAACTAAGATTTTCTTTATTAAACCAAAAAATGTGTAATTATAATTTTAAGGAAAAATCCGAAATTCACATTAACCAGAATACGGATACAAACAGAATAAGGCCGTCAACGGGCTGCGTGACAGATGCGCGAGGCGCCCCGCAATCGCCTCCACCGCGTCGTCTGCTTCACCCCCTCAAATACCGAAAATTCTTCTATAAGCGCGCCTTAATCAAGATAAACAAAAATGCAAGCATAGACTTTCTTTAATGGACAACA